>NW_026623982.1:73274-102175 GCF_030028575.1 Malurus melanocephalus | reverse complement strand
AAAAAAGAATATGTCAAAGGAAAATCTATCATAATGGCAATTACATGCATTTCTTCTAATTCAGATAATTTTTGCACAATTTCTCCGAAGTGAGAGCAAGACAAGCTGGTTTGCAATCTGAAAGGCAGTAGCGAATATGTTCAGTAAAGACCATCTCAGATCTTCAGATACAGCCTGTTCACAGATGCTAGAGACTGAACACCAGACAGCTTTGTGGAGGGGGATTGTGCCCATAATATGACCTAAAATCCTACCATGCTTAAAAATGCTCAAGCAAAAACCCTCTGAGAGTCTCTCTGGGCTGCCGTCCCCACAGGCTCAGCAGTTTAAAGCAAGAGTTTAAGGCTGGTTTGCAAAAGTCACACCTACTGATTTTAGTTCATACCAAGTCATGGGTGTTATTTGGAGGGCAGGGACTCTGCCTACCAGCCTAACCCTTGCATCACCCTAAACCTTGCTGCCATTATTGTTCCCTTGGTGTTGGAGAGGTTTGGTGGTGGCGGCTGCAGTAATACAGCAGTGGGCAGCTTTTTTTAACACACAAACCTGGTACAAGAAGCAAGGCATGCMCACTAGACTACTTCATTCCTCCCATGGTGCAAGGAGGTAGCACTATCAGTCCACCTGAAAATAACAGAAAAAAAGCAGTTGGCTTTTGCTTCTTCCTCCTAGTTACAGATACCTTCACTGTAATGAGCAGCTCCATTTTCCTGACAGGGATTTTCAAAGAGACAGTGTATCTGTCTYGCCTCTCCAAGGAGCTTGCTTCCAACCTGCTTCTTCCACAACGTGTTTGCTTATGCGTGACTGAGCCAAATCTTGCAGTCATACATTAGCARTCGTAGCAGTGGGCTATCCAAAGGGTTACACTTCCCACTGCATCCTACTGAACACTGCTCTCTCCTGTCTGCACACACCTGGCTCCAAAGATCAGGCCCTGCAGCAAACACCTCTCATCTCCAAGTATTCATTMCTGGTTACAGGTTTCTCTGGTTGATCTATTTACTAATGAACTGGAATGTCTGCAGGACTTGGGAGCTACTTCTCYCCTTTGTTCAACTGTCAGTGTCACCATCTCAAAATGGAAAAGGAAGAAGAGTTATAATCTTTCCCTTTAGTATTTGTTTCTAGGAAGAAACACATTTTATCTGTCCTTTACTCCCAGCACTTTCATTCTGAATGGCAGGACCAGAGGCGAGCCTGTCCTAGGKCTGCATTGCTGTTCCTGGGGATAGCAAAGGAATGCATGTGCCAAAGAAAGGTGCGAGGCAAGAAGTCTAATGTACCCAGCACCCACCAAACTGCAGTGATCTACAATGAGTATCAAACAGGTCCTAAGGCCCAAAACATTTCTTGGAAGCCTTTAATTRCTATTCTCATTTTCCTTTCCCAATATGAAAACCTATTTCTCTTTTTTTTTTTCCTGTATTTCAGGCAGGCAAAATAAAGTGCTTTTAGGTATTTTGTGCACATTTTTGTTATAGTTAAATAAAACTGATGAGTCAATAAGTCAAAAAGTCAATATGGGACCAACCTATGAAAGGTGTAATGGAAATTTCTCTCAAGTTCCTCTAAGATTCAGCAAATAAAAAGGCTGTTTTTCTGATYCTATCAGTTTGCCTACATTATCAGTTGCATAGGAACTATACAAAACTTGCAGAATCCTGTTTCTGCATTAGCCATGAGAGCAGTGGCTCCAATTCCATAGCAAGTCCCCAGCACCAGAATGACTCCTGATGACTGCTGAACCACAGCAATTTGTAATAATCAAGTGTTGACTGAGGGCAGTGATAAAATCCCTCCAAAACCCAATAATATTCAAAAGTGGGTTTCTTATTAATATTTGTACTTTTGGTGCTTTTGCAAAGCTTTAACAGAAGCAGGTTTTGGGGCAGAAAACACAAGGAATGCCAACACAAGGCTTCACTTGGGCCCTTTTCTGCAATTTATGCGTCTCAAGAAAGGAGAGTGGCCAGTGCATGTGGGGGKATCAGGCCCACAGAAATAATGTATAAATATGTACAAATTGGTTGTCTCAGTTTTGTTCCAGGAACATGTGCTGCCTTTTCCAGGTGAAACAATGCTAACTTCTCCACATTCAAACAATAATCAAGTATTTAAATCCTTTGTCAAAAGAAAGCATCAGCAAAACAAACAAAAAACAAACAAACAAACAAACAAACAAACAAACAAAAAGAAAAACCAAAAAAAAACCAAAGGAGGAAAAAGAAATATGAAATTTTTCACTTCAGCAATATTTCAGCATGCTTAAAGGACTGCATAAAGGACTCCGCACCACCACCTTCATCTCTTCCTGCTGCAAGGACTCACAATCTTCAAGTAAGTGGTGCAAGAGAGATGTCAACACCAGTTAATCCCTTGTCATGTGAGAACAAGTCTTGAAATCAARTTTTCATCAAATTAATGAGTGCTCCAGAACCAGGATGAGGGGATCCACCMGCTTCAATCTGATCAGCAGCAATGAAGAAAAAAAAAGCTGAAACTTTCTAAGGAAGCAGCATTGATTGCAGTCTTGGGTCCTGTAAATGATGACCGAACTCAGCCCACCTTCACACATGGGAAATGCAAGGAAAACCTACATCAGGCCACAATACACAGACCACAGGACAAATTCACGTATAATTAAATGAGCTCTGAATACTGGAGCCAAATAGTAACACAAACATGGAAAGCGCTGCYGCAGCTGCTAACCATAGAGAAAGTTAATGTTCCCTTGCTCAAGCGCATTGTCCTGCTACCCCTGCCTTCTTACAACCTCTTTGGACCCCTTCACACTGGTTCCATGAAGCACTCTAGCTCCCAACAGTTTTAGGAGAGACARTTTAACTCAAGACAGCAGCTGCAAGGGGACATCTTCCCACCCATACAGAGCAGTTCTYCCAGACACAAAGGCCGAAATGGATCTCAATCACCCCAGTCCTGGCAATGCATCACAGCACAACACAAGTACCACAACAGCTGACCCAGTGCAGAAGAGCATTCCTTAAGTTTCCTCTTAGCCTGTGGCTTCTCACTGCCATTAATATTACTATGAAGAACATGCCACAAGCTTAAATTCATCACTTCAGCATGGTCGTTCAGGGAATGTGTGCAGCAGGAGTAATTGCTCTTTTCTCCTCAGCCTCTGCTCTGAATATTGAAACCCCAACTACAATGTAGTAACCAACATAAAAGTAACATCCAAGTGGCTGTGCAAGGTGTATGAGTTTTAGAGGTGAGTGATAAATATTCAACAGAGTTCGAGCTGTACATGGAGGTCTAGTTCTTCCAGGAACAGCTGCTTATTATTGAATGAGGGACATGGAGCTTCTGTGTTTCCACAGAATAGACCCAAAGTACAGAGACAGACCAGCCAATGCTCTTCATCTGATGTATACTTTCCCTTTTTGGTTTGCAATAACATGAACAATTAGAAGAGAAAGGGACCAGGGGATTGTTAAACTCACACCATGTAGGAATTACTGCTTCCCTGGGGACACATTCTCCATTAGAGTCACTTGGTGTCACAAAGGTCAGATGACTGGGGAACAACAAAGAACAGAGAAGGCCCAGCCAGGTCAGAGATGACATACTGGCACAGAAAGTGTTGGTTTACAAGAGGTCTTACTGGCTACAACCACATAAGATGGAATCCAGGTCTCACACCAGCTYGGCTGGCAGGGTCTCCCTTGCACATGTGGAGTAAACTTGCCGGTTCAGGAGGAGAAGAGTGGGAGGTGGATAGAGGGCACTGCRGGGATGGCACAGCAGCCAAAAGTGTTTGCTCTCAGGGGAGCTAGTCCTGCCCTAGTTTTTGTCTGGCAGCARAGAGGATGGTAACAGCAATGGTGTCAGGGCTGCAAAACCTCACCTTCTGTCTGCTCTTGCTGGAGTCATGCTAACAAGATTGTGCCTGCACACACAATAACCTCTGTTTGCTCTGCAGACATGCTGACAGTGTTTCAGATCAGCCACTTAGGCCCTATTTCACACTTAAGTGTTAATCTGTTCTGTATGTTCTAACATCTCCTTGCATTTAGAACTTCCTTCCTCCAAAGCACACTTTTCATTTGTTCTAATTTAATTTTTTCTATTCCTTATTGAATTCCGTGACCTAATAACACAGCAGTACCTTATAAACAGAAAACAGCAGTTAAATAATATTACTGCTCTTTCAAGAAGAACATCAAGAACTTTAAGACAATGAAGAGAATCTGTCTGAAACTATCTCTGCAGAGTAGYATATTATACGTCAAACATTCTGGACACCATGCTCTGTGCTGGGGGGCAGAGGGAGGACATTTGTGTGGACCAGTTGTAATCAGAAGCATCCCCTGCCAGTTTGGGCCCCAGCACTGACAGATGGCACATGATGCTTGTCAGCACTAACATAGCTAGCACARGGTTCCAGCGAGGGATAGGAAATCCACTTCAGCATTATTCAATGCCTTTGAATATAATCCAAGAGATACCAACCATTACTTCTCTCATGGTGAAACCACACCACTGYGCACTAACCTATCTTTATCACAGCAAGAAAAAAAGCAAGAAAACTCCCAGCAGAATCCCAGCTACAATTCACTGACAYCTAAAGGCCCTTGCAAATTGTACTTAAAGTTCACTGTTCCCTTAAATACATTTTGCTTTTATTAGCTATGGTCACTGGCTGGTTGCAGCTTCTCAGCCTAATAAATTGTACAGAGTATTTTATCCCATCAGTCAGAGCTGAAAACCACTCAAATGTAGTTTTAAGAAATCATAATTATGACACAGACTAGCAAAACACTTCTGTGCTGAAAGAGGAGTCCTACGAGGGAGGGATGACCTCAACAGTGCCTAGTCAGCTGTTAGCCCCACAACACAGCTCAGCTTCCACAACTCCACCGTTGTGCCCTCCAGACAGACCTGGACCCTGCCTGAACCACACATCTAATCACTGATCCAGGAAGGTCTTAAAGCCTTACACAAAGAAAATTCAGGACTGTTATGGGGAACACAACAAGATGACCACTAAGCTTTCACACTTGACTGGACAYCGCATTCTCTATCTCACAAAGCACAACCACCACCAGAGATCATGTGAAGTTAGAAAAAAAAAGGTCTAATAACTATCTGCCGTGCTTCAAGACATGTTTGTTTAGATACAACCTTCCTGGCCAATTACTATTTCATTTAAGTCTTTGTTTACCAATCTGGATTAATTTAGAGTTTGAAATACACAAGTTTCCTGCAGAAATGTCAATGCTGAAGCTCATGCAACTACTGGCATTCAAGCTGACTACATGTAACTGAGCTAAAAGTTATAGGACAGACTGTGAAGACTTAAAAGTCAAAATAATATGAAAATAAAACTACCATCTAAAGCCTCAAGAAGTCCTTTACTATAGCAGGCATGCCCAGGTATTTTTCCACGCCCCTTTGGCCCCTGACCCTAGTACAGCTGCCTCTCAGAGCTCAGCAGCTCTGCCCTGTTCCTGCCAGTTGCAGAGCAGGGGGATGCACTCGCTGCCTCGGCTGCAGCGGGACAGGCAAGGCTCGAGCTGGGCCGATTTCTCAGCCCACACTGTGCAGCAGGAYCCTCTCATCAGATGTGCTGCCTGTCCCGGCCCAGCTCCAAAAGCGAAGCCCCCATTACAGCAGAGCCTAGGGCCCTGGCCTGCCAGCGGGGCCCTGCAGCTGCTCCGTGCCTGCACACAGCACCTTTGCAGCCTTCAGCTTGGGCACAGCACCTCACCCTGTTCTGGGAAACAGGACCRGGACAGGAAACCTTAACTGCACCATCCTCACGGCGATCCCACCGTGCACAACAACAATAAAGCAGGAGAAATCCTAGAAATCCAGAGCCCAACAGGACAGTTTGTGACCCTAGAGAGCCCAGCTTGAGCAAAATGCTTCAGAGCTCTGCATTAATTTTCCTGTATTTAGTAAGGGATTTTTTTTTAAATTCAGGCTTCAAATCAGTTGATAAAGAGAAGTCATCCTAGAAGACACTCAGGTCTTTGCTGATGGGGTCTAATGATGT
Organism: Malurus melanocephalus; assembly: GCF_030028575.1. Lineage (NCBI taxonomy): Eukaryota > Metazoa > Chordata > Aves > Passeriformes > Maluridae > Malurus > Malurus melanocephalus. Next base: position 96,153 of record NW_026623982.1, on the reverse strand, counting down.
CTAATGCATTTATTACACGATTTTTTTTTCTTTATTCATCCTAACGACTGTATTGATCTGTTTACCACCAGCAGCAAGAGTTAGTGGGATGAATTTTTTTTTGTATTGCTCCATTCCACTACCCCACATTGCAAAACTTTAACTACATGTCTCCTTGAGACTGATTAGATTTTAAAGYGTTTTAATCAATAATCACTGTAAGCTTGAATGTATCCAGAGGGATGAGACAGTGAAAGGAGATTAGTGTGGCTAACGTGTGTTACATTCCCTTGAAGAAAAAGAATCCAAAGTAAAAACATAAGGAATGTTTAACCTTCATAAAAGGTGTCTAGTTTTGCAAAATTTTCACATCAGGCATGACAATTTTTGAGGGATTTTTTTTTTTTTTTTTTAACTTGATGGTGTGAAAAACGAAGTTCACTCTCCTGTGAAAATTTACAAGTTTAATAAATGACAATAGGGAACAGAAAACAAAAGGATACGGTGCCTGAGGGGGCACTGGGTGCTTGGCGATTTGCCAAAAGCACACCTGGTATTGACAGAGACTTCTTTAAATATACATTTTGCATTGCATCAGCTTAATGCCTATTTACAGGCATTTATGCATATTGAAACTTTTCTAGGAACTGTTTAACACAGATCCATTTTTTGAGAGCATGAGCAGTGATGATGTTTATGCTCCTGGGGTTGCATACATGTGATCCCTATTCTGTAGCTTTAGCAGATGGTTTTTGTTGACAGGGAAGTGTCYGTAGCAGGGGCCCCTAAAGGGTCACAACACCCCTGGCCTTTCAATGCAGATAATCCCATCYGAAGGYTGGGGCTCCCACCAGCCAGGCTCCTTTGYRCAGCAGAGGATGGATGTTCAATGAGCTTCTCTGACCAGATGGCCTCTCCACTACACATTCTAAAGCCTCTCCTCCTTATTCTTGGATGTCAGGGTTTGTGCTGATTTGTAGCCCATAGCCTTGAGGCTATGGCTACTATCCCATAGGTGTTGAGCTGGGATCCTTTTCTCATGCATTCTTTTCTCTTTATCTTATCTTTTTGGTCAGTGCAGCTGCAGCCAGGGCCCCGTTCAGAGACTTAGTGGCTCTCCCTGCAGCTTTTGTATAGTTTTGCTATAATGTGTAAAAAAAATCCTTCATGGGACTGTTTAAGTCACAAGCCATAACACTTCAGTTATCGTAAGTTAACCACAAGTACTCTAAAACATCAGCTGTATTATAACTGTATCTGAGTTACAGAAGAAAAACCAAAACCACCAGTGATTATTTCACCACTGTGTCTGCATAACTAAGGTATTTATGCAAAAAAGGCAAYGTTGTGCACATAGCACTCAATATCTGTGAAAGCCAACACTATCATATGTGTTTATAACAATGGCATTCAATAGTACATAGACCTTAGACAAAAATGTTTTCTGAAACCCTTGCATAGATATTTTCTCAATCAGACTTCCAATGACTTTTTTATCTTAATAAAGGAAAAAATGCTATGAAGCTGAAATTGATTGAGATACTTTATAGTGTAATGGTAGACTCAGAAAATAATCCAGGAAGGTTCTGGTTTGGGTTTTTTACTGCAATGTATAGTTCAGAAAGGAGGCACTGAAAAAAAGAGAATCATAGAATCTACTTGATGAGTTTCGAGAGCAAAAGTTTCCTTTCACTGATTAACTAACTGAAGGCATTTTTGCAGTTGGAATTGGGACAATGTAGACCAAAGAAACTCCTTTTGCAGCRTTTCTGAAAAAGGACATACAAGGAGTTCTGGAGAGGGAAGGGAGGAAGAAAAGGTCCCCTCAAAATCATTCACACCTGAGAAATGGATGTATACACTCTGTGATGGGAGGCTTGCTGAGGTGAAGGACTGAGATTATGGATTGGTGCCTGTCAAGCACCCTTCTCCCAGACAGGCCAGACGAGAGAGGCTCCCACCTGTGGCCTGTGAGGGTGGCTTGGCTCTCCCTGTGCGCAGAGTGTGGGTGCTATAGGGAAAATGGGCATGGAAAAAACAATCTGGKAAAAGATACTGAGATTACCTGAGAYCTTTGGTCAGAAGAATTTGAGAGAATGATACTGCACAGAAGGAGGTTTATGTGCAATCTAGTAGGTATCCCCCAGTACAATMTTTTTCCTTTCTAAATAATTGCCATGTATTTTAACTTTCCAGTTATTGTATTCAATCCTTTTGGTGATATACAATGCACTTATCTTGCTGTTGGTCTTGGTGGCTCAGGGCTGCTATTCTGTATTACATTCTGTAGGGCTCTCTCTCACCAGCCCAGGGTTTTGGCATGCGGAGAGGTGTTGGCAGGTAGGCTACAGACCAAAGCAAGCTGGACACGTGCCTGGGGAAAGACCAGTGTTTGACCCTCTCATTATTATTTCATATTCTCTTCTGCAGAAAATATCTAACAGTTCATTGGGGGTACAACAGTCATCTTTCAGACACCACATGAAAGAAATATCAGTTTGGCCCTCACTAGATTATGTGGGACAGTATGTTATTAAATATTGCAATTACATTGCTGGCAAGTGAAGACATTGATTCATTGCTTGTATTGAACTTGTTCACAGTAATGAAGGCATTACTTATTCTGTGAAGGCCCCTGCATTTTCTCTCACCTTTATTGATCAATGGTTTATAACTTTGAAATTATTTGCAATCACCTTTTAGTGATTAATGTAACATCTAGTCTTWAAAACAGTGCAGGCAATCAGGATCCATAGAGCAAGGCCCTGCCTAGTCARAAGTAGCATCGCTGGAACAGCTATCATTATATTTTACATTAGTCTATATTTCAGCACAAAAATTAGTAAAAGGGTGCAACAACACTAACTGAAGCACAGTCATCTCTCAGAAATAATTCTGTAAAACATGGAGGATGGTCTAAGAAGAATTAATGGCTGCTGCAAAATCTCTCTGTAATCTTTAGAAGAAGTGTATGGAAATAACTGAGAAAGTGTAATTCTTAATCAAAAGCAATGGGCATAGTTCTTGGCTCCTGCAAGACAACCAAACAATTAATAAAAGCTTAGTGGGGTGGGAAAAAGAAAGATGAGCTRAACATGATTTCAGGAGAGATGCACAATGTAGCTGCTAAACTAAAGGGAAATTGAAGGATGCACCTTGAAGGAGATGAACACTACTCAGGAACTGAGTTTAACTGAGTTTAAACAATTCAGCAATTGTTTAAATCGAAGAAGTTAATTAAGTTTTGATCTGTAATAGAGTTCCGTATAACCCACTACTTCACCTAAGCTCTATTCCACAAAGAAGTGGCAAAAATACCTTCAACAAACTAATATAAATAACAGCTTGCCACAGCTAGTTGCTACTAGAAGGGCCTGAATGAAGGCAGAGGGAGGAGTGAAGAAGGGGGAAGAGGGAGAGATGGAGAAATTAAGAGAGGGAAAGAGGAAGAGTAGGGAAGGAGAGAAGGGGGAGAGGGGGAGGCAGCAGAAAACCTGATATGAGACAAATGTGGCCATGCCTGGAGCTCTTCAAAAAGCCTCAAAATGGACAAGAAGGAGCCCTAAGTTATGTTAAATGGTTGTCTCTAGAGTAGCTTCATTTGCTCTCATCTGCAGGACAACAATCTATAGACATTTCATTCATGTATGATGCAGGCACAGTGACATTGCTCTGCTGCAGGTTAGGAGAGAGCAGCTTGCGTAACATCTGCAAATATGATTAACTTCAAAGAATATATGCTGCAGTTAATGAGTGATATCCCAAACAAGGCTGKTTTTTTATTTCTAATATATGGAAACAGTAGATAAATTTGTTTTGCTGCCCAGGACAACTTCAGAAAAATGCAATACTTTTGYAGAGCACTAGTAACTAGCTGGACAGTCATTTCTAACTGCAGCTAATCAGGACAACAGTGGTCCCTGAACAACAGCATTCACAAGTGTAAGAGGAAGGGAGCGTGAGTAGCACAATGACAGAAGTGCAACAGAGAGTGAGGGAAAGCACAGTCCTATCTTTTAGGAAGCTTCCCTCTAMACAGGGTCCTAACCCCAACGTCAGCTTTTTAAACTCCATCACAGTATCTGAAGCGAGGAGAGAAAGCATTTGATACAGGTATCAAACATTAAAATTTCCCCAAAGCCTGGATGGTCTCATTTTCTCCAAGGAACCCCTAGTCCAGTGTACTTGGGAGTTGRTTCCAGCCTGGATTCAGGTGGATTATCACCAATGCTTCAAGCATGGGATTGTCCTCACAGTTTTGTAGATGTTCTTTGATGCAAATGCTTTCGAGTAGCATTCTGATCTTTTCGGGGCCAATTTCCAAAAGCCCATATGTGTAGACAGCAAGTAGAAAGCTGGTGTCCTAAAAGCCCTGAAMCTGTGATGTGTGGAGCTTGTAACTAGAGAGGTAACCTCAAGGGGCAAAAGTAGCAGTGTCAATGAAATTATTCAGAAAATCCTGGTGAAGTTTGGGAAGCCCAGTAATTGCCTGTGATTGTTTTGAAGCTCTGTGACATTTATCTCCCTTTCTCTGAACACTTGGCATTGTCAGAGCGAGGCTGCAGGGCCACATGCTTTCACACAGCAAGCACAAGGAAAGTATTTATGCAGGAAGAAGAAACTGAAAAATTATCTCTTTGTGGTCAATACTTAATCTGGAAAAAAAACATATTTTGATAGAGCCTGAAGCTCCACTGGAAATGTTCACCTAGACACTGTACTACCTGTGCTCTCAGGGAAATCTGTTGATTCCCCAGAGGATGCTACTCAACTCAGCACAGTGCTTGCTTTTACTTCTCACTGCCAGCAGCAAACAATTCTGTGTAACCAGGAGTTCACTTTCCAGCGTGACAGACTGACCTAGGGGCTGTACACACCTAGGATTCCCCTGTGCTCTCAGCTATGGAGACACGTGTTTGCAGAGCAGGATAAGGGCCAGGCTTTCTTGGGAAGGGGCATTAAAGCACCCTGGTAGCCCTCACATGAAACATGCCCAGCTGGGCACTGTTTCACCAAGCCTTAGCAGAAAATAACCCGCTTACTSTTGTATGCCAGAAGCAGGAGAACTGGCTTCGAGCTTTGCCTAGGCAAAAGAAAGATGATAGGGGACAAACAGCCACTTCAGTRCTCTCCCAAGGGTGCCAGGACCTCTTTGTCCTTTTCTCCTCCCAGGGGAGCCAGAGCTCGGACCATCTCAGTGCTGCTGCTTTGCCTCTGAAGATGAACACCTACAGGAACACTAATTTTGCATTCTTATTCTTTTGCTTATGAATTGTCACTCAGTGAATGAAGGTACTCACATCTCCCAGGCTCTACATGCGCCAGGAAAAGGAGCTGTATTGCTGCAAGGCTCCTCCTCTGATAAATCTACATTATGACATAGTTTAAAAACAGTAACAAAAAAGAAATCAATCCAATGCCTTTAGGAAAGAAGAGTTGTGGCCTGCCCTCCCAGATGGTATGGAAGCACATGTAAACAGCATGGATCTACAAGAAAACAATGCAAAGCATTGCTTACAAGGGCAAGATTTTTGTYGATTTTTTGTGAAAAGTGAAAGTAAATGCAAGCACACAGTATAGCCAGTCATCTCCCTGCAACAACTTTATCTTTCTTGCGCTATATATACATAAGGAAAATTCTAATTCTAAATATATTTCCCTGACAGATATGTCCAAATCATCACAGAATAAATTAGTCATAAGCATGGTTCACGATATGTAACGAGGATTACACCAACATGTATAAACACCATGCCTCTCGATAAACAATGTAACTGGAGAAAAATCCTCATCTAAATGAAAACATCTGGCACTTTTACATTTTGTAAAAACATGGCTACCTGAAATCTCCCTTCATGCACTGGTATGTAGGACTTAGTACTATGTGCTGTTCTCAAGAAGTCTAAGACTGTTTATTCAAAACTGAGTAGTAAGGTTAGAAATCTGKTTTTTTAAGCAGTGCTTTCCTGTGGTCCAGAGCTTTGTCCCTTTTCAGGCAGTGACCACATCCATTTTTCTAGTTCACAAGCTACTAAATGATGAGAAAAARTGGTGAACCTGGGAGATGCAACAGCACCATCCTCTATACGTAAAAATCATACAAAGTGAAATGTGGCATCCAGAAAAGAAGCTACTGCAGCCAAGGCAGCCGGTAAAGGTGGCTGAGAGCACTCCATAATGGAGGGAACAATCACCCTCACCAGGTAACATGATTACTGACATTGCAGAGAGAGCTGAGCTGAAACTAAAAGTGGCAAGCGGGATATGTTCTAGAGTCACTGATGGAGCACAGAGCACTTCTTTCTCTGTCTGGTGCTGTGTTCCCTATTAAACCAGCTTCGAGCATGGGGAGGCCCTGGCACAGGTTGCCCAGTGAAGCTGTGGCTGCCCCTGGATCTTTGRAAGTGTCATGGCTGGGCTGGATAGGGCTTGGAGCAATCTGAGAGAGTGGAAGGTGTCCCTGATCAWGGCAGGGAGGTAGAGCAARGTAAGGTTTAAGGTTCTAAGCACAATATAGGATTCCATGATATGCGTCATGACTATTTTCTAATAGCACAAGTCAACAGCAGTGATTTGACAAACCTGCAGTGGAAGTCAAGTGTCTTGGTTTGAGACAATGTTTTCAGAGAAAAATATTACAGAGTAAATGTTTCCTCTTAAGTGAAAAATTTGATAATTTTTTCCCACCAATATGAAATAGATGTTCGGGCAAAAGTGAAGAGAGAGAGRAAAAAAAAAAAAAAAGTAGCTTTTTAATAAAATACAGTGCTGACAGGACACAGATAAAAAAGTAACTGTTAGATACTTAAAATTCAGGAACACATGCTGCCGCCTCCCCCACAGCCATGCGACCACGTGGTGTGGAGAAAAAGATGGCGGCTCCTGTCCCYGGGAAAAAGAAACAAAAAAAAAAGAGTCCACGCGGCCGCTCCAGCAACAGTGGAAAAAAACCTGATAGTAGTCCTCACTGTGGATGAAACAGAGGGTTCAGTGTGTTTTTCTGTCTCCAGCTTGGCTTCTTCCAGAGTCTGGGATAAGTYGGAGCCACGCGGCTTCTCCCTGCCAGCCGCCGAATTGCTCCAGAAGGAAAAAATTCACACGGGTCGGAGAAAARGGTGGCGGTCCAAGGAGAGCTGTCTGCCCAAGCTAACAAACCYGAGCTAGCTAAATGSCAACAATGTAATGCCGCTGCACACAGCAAGCAGRACCTCCCGCGGCACCAAGCTGAGCTCAAAAGGCCAGGAGCTGAGCTCCAAAAGCAAACGGCTGCGCAGCAGTCTTGGCTTTTAAACTGCCCGTGCTGCCTTTGCCCCTTCTTCTGGGTTGGGGTAAAAGGCACAGGCACCTTTTGGGCATACAAGCAGACGCAATATAGGAATACAGGATTGGCACAACATCAACCCAAGATATTCCACCCCTCATTCCATATTTATCGGCTTGAAGCCCAAACTAATACATTCTAACTCTAAAGACACACAAATATATATACATATACACATACACACATATACACATATATACATATATACATATATACATATATACATATACACATATATACATATATATACATATATACATATATACATATATACATATATACATATACGCATATATACATATACGCATATATACATATATACATATATACATATATACAAATTAGTGGCAGTGACATTCAGCAAGCAGTAATCATAGGCATCCCAACATTACAAGCAGTTTTCACTCAAAATCAAATCCCCCTGAGATATACRAATTTCTCCATCCTCCTKCATTATCCACYATGTCCAACCTGGTTCCTGAGCAAAGGCAACCCCACGGATGGGTTTGTCTTTGCTCGAGGCAGAATTAATCCACACATTCTTTCCTAAAAGACCTCTGAGATGTACTGCTGGGACCCTGTCTCCATCTACTGTATGCAGGGGTTCAGAYTGGGCAGGGCCTGCTYGGTTGGTAGAGTCTCAGGTGTTTACTATCCAGGTAGCCTTTGCTAGATGCTGTTCCCAGTTCCTGAAAGTACCCCCGCCCAGTGCCTTCAAGTGGGTTTTCAGGAGACCGTTGCACTGTTCCACTTTGCCAGCAGCAGGTGCATGGTAAGGGATATGGTGCACCCACTCAATGCCATGTTCCCTAGCCCAGGTGTTTATAAGGCTGCTCTTGAAATGAGGCCTGTTGTCGGACTCAATTCTCTCTGGGGTACCATGCCTCCAAAGGACCTGTGTCTCAAGGCCCAGGATGGTGCTACGGGCAGTGGTGTGAGGCACAGGGTAGGTCTCCAACCATCCAGTGGTGGCTTCTACCATTGTGAGTACATAGTGCTTGCCATGACAGGTCTGGGGCAGTGTGATGTAATCAACCTGCCAGGCCTCTCCRTACTTGTACTTGTCCCACCTTCCTCCATACCACAGGGGCTTCACCTGCTTGGCTTGCTTGATGGMAGCGCATGTCTCACAGTCATGGATAACCTGGGAGATACTGTCCATGGTTAGATCCACCCCTCGGTCTCATGCCCTCTTATAAGTGGCATCTCTGCCCTGGTGGCCTAGGGCATCGTGAGCCTATCAAGTTATAAACAGCTCCCCTTTGTGCAGCCCATCTAGGTCGATCTGGGACAACTCTATCTTTGCAGCCCAATCTACCTGCTCGTTGTTTCGGTGTTCCTCATTAGTCTGGCTCTTGRGGACATGGGCATCTACATGGTGGACTTTCACAGGTAACTTCTCCACCCGGGCAGCAATGTCTTTCCACTCTTCAACAGCCCAGATTGGTTTTCCCCTACGCAGCCAATTGGCCTTTTTCCATCTGTCCAGCCACYCCCACAGAGCATTGGCCACCATCCATGAATCGGTGTAAAGGTAGAGCTTTGGCCACTTTTCCCTCTCAGCAATGTCCAGGGCCAGCTGGAYGGTTTTGACTTCAGTGAATTGACTTGATCCACCTTCTCCTTCTGTGGCCTGTGCAACCTGTCRTTTGGGGCTCCATATGGCTGCTTTCTACTTTCGGTTCATCCCTACAATGCGACAGGAACCAGCAGTGAAGACAGCGTAGTGTTTATCCTCTGTGGGCAGTTGATTGTAGAGTGGGGTTTCCTCAGCACATGTCATTTGCTCATGTTTCTCCTCATCAGCAAGACCAAATTCTTCACCTTCAGGCCAATTTGTAATTATTTCCAGGATACCAGATCAATTTGGGTTTCCTATATGGGCACGCTGAGTAATGAGAGACACCATTTGCTTCAGGTAGCATCAGTAGCATGGTGGGTAGAAGGGACCTTAGCTTTGAACATCCACCCCATCACCAGTAGTCAGGGTGCCTGGAGGAATTGGGCTTCAGTGCCAATCACCTCTGAAGCAGCTTGGACTCCCTCATAGGCTGCCAAGATCTCCYTCTCTGTTGGGRTGTARTTGGCCTCGGAYCCTCGGTAGCTTCAGCTCCAGAATCCCAGTGGCCGGCCTCGAGTCTCACCGGGCACCTTTTGCCAAAGGCTCCAGGACAGACCATTGCTCCCAGCTGCAGAGTAGTGCACATTCTTCACTTCTGGTCCTGTCCTGACTGGGCCAAGGCCTACCGCATGAGCRATTTCCTGCTTGATCTGGGMAAACGCTTGCTGCTGTTCAGGGCKCCATTGGAAATTGCTCTTCTTGCGGGTCACCAAGTAGAGAGGGCTCACAATCTGGCTGTATTCGGGGATGACCATCCTCCAAAAGCCTATGGCGTCTAGGAAAGCTTGTGTTTCCTTTTTGCCGGCTGGTGGAGACATTGACATGATCTTATTGATGACCTCGGTGAGGATCTGACGCCATCCACCTTGCCACTTTACCCCCAGGAACTGGATCTCTCAAGCTGGTCCCTTCACTTTGTTCCTTTTTATTGCAAAGCCAGCTTCCAGGAGAATCTGGATGATCTTTTATCCTTTCTCAAACACTTCTATTACTGTATTCCCCCACACAATGATGTCATCAATATATTGAAGGTGTTCCGGAACCTCACCCTTCTCCAGTGTGGCCTGGATCAGCCCATGGCAGATGGTGGGGCTGTGCTTCCACCCATGGGGCAGCCAGTTCCAGGTGTACTGTACACCCCTCCAGGTGAAAGCAAATTGAGGCCTGCACTCTGCTGCCAGAGGAATTGGAGAAGAAGGCGTTGGCGATGTCAATGGTGGCGTACCAAATCGCTGGTTTGGACTCCAGCTCATACTGGAGCTCCAACATGTCCGGCACCGCAGCGCTCAGYGGTGGAGTCATTTCATTTACGCCASGATAGTCCACAGTCAATCTCCATTCTCCTTCAGATTTGCGTGCAGGCCAGATGGGGCTGTTGAAGGGTGAGTGGACCTTGCTGACCACCCCTTAGGTCTCCAGCTCCCAGATCATCTCATGGATAGGAATCACAGCATCTCGGTTTGTTCTGTACTGCCGGTGATGCACTGTTGATTTTGCGACTGGAACATGCTGGTCTTCCACCTTGAGGAGTCCAACTGCAAAAGGATTTTCAGACAGTCCAGGCAAGGTGTTTAATTGCTTGATGCCCTCTGTCTCTAYAGCAGCTATTCCAAGGGCCCACTTGAATCCCTTTTGATCTTTGAAATTCCCACTTTGGAGAAAGTCTATTCCCAGGATGCATGGAGCCTCTGGACCAGTCACAATGGGATGTTTCTTCCACTCTTTTCCAGTCAGGCTCACTTCATCTGTCACCAGTCAGGTCTTGTGATCCTCCTGTCACACCAACAATAGAAACAGATTCTGTCCCCACATGACGAGATGGAATTACTGTGCACTGCATACCAGTGTCAACCAAGGCCTCCTATTCCTGTGGTTCTGCTGTGCCAGGCAAACGAATCCACACAGTCCAAAAGGCACGGTTCTCCCTGGCCTCTACCTGGCTAGASACAGGGCCCYTCTAGCACTGGTTGTCATTCCTTCCACGGGCATACATTGCAGAGGTTCYAGGGGATTGGACATGTCATTCTGCCTTCCGTTATGCTGGGCTGCTTGGTTATGGGAAACCAGAGCTACTTCTCTTCTGGTGGAGCTTCCTCTCTGAGTGTTGTCATTTGTCAATTCACACAGCCGTGCTGCCAGGGCAGACGTGGGTTTGCCATCCCACCTTCTCACGTTTTCCCCATGCTCCCGCAGGAAGAACCAAAGGTTTGCTCATGGAGTGTACCCTCTTTCTCTGGCGGGGGACGTCTTCTCCTGGTGATAGGGCCTCTGGTCTGGACCGATGCTATTTAGAGAAGGTCTTCTTTCATCTCTTTCCTGAGGTTCTGATGAGTCTCCTCCATCTTGTTTTCCACTTTCTGTATGCGCTCTGACAGGCTTGTTTCCACAGCTGAGATTCTTGCATGTGTTGGGCCATGCACAGTATCTGCATGTGCCTGGAGCTTCTTTGCCATAGCAAGCATGGTTTCGTCCCCCTCACTGCATTTCATCATTGCTAAAGCAGAGGCATATTCTTGTGGCCCAAGTTGTACAAGTTTTAGCCACATCAACTGTGTACATTTTACCATGTCTTGACTCCTGATTGTTTAGTCATTTGAGAAAATGATCTCCAACACTGCCAGTTCTCTCAAGCAWTTAATCCCTTGTTCTATGGTCTTCCACAAGGTTTGATGTATCTGAAGATCTTCTATACATATGTATCTTTCCCTCACACTTTTTAGGAGCCGTGCCCAGAGACTGAGAGTTTCAGGCCCCCTTGCCATCCCTTGGTCAATAGCTGCATCACCTGACAGRGATCCCAACTGYATTGCTTCACTACMATCCAGCATCATATTATCACCTGCGGTGTCCCAGATGCGGACCAGCCAGCCTAATATCGATTCACTAGGCTGTCGTTTGTAATCTGCCCTTAGGCTACAAATGTTTTCTGGGGTCAGAGACTCAACCATAACTTCTGGTTCAGAKTCCCCTGCTGGCTGTGAGGTTATTGGCCGCCCATCATCATCTACTGGGAGAATGGATTTGGTTTTGTGTTTCCTTCTCTGGACAGGGGCAACTGCTACTGGCTTAGGCTCGCTGTCTGGTTTAGCTGCAGCCTGAGTGACTGAGGTGTCTGCTGTCTTGTCCTCTGGCCCCTCTGGCTCTGTCTCCTGCCCTACAGCATTGAGCAGTGTGCAGTAAGCATTAGCCAGGGCCCAGCATATTGCAATGAGCTTCTTTTCCTTGCAGTTCTCATTGCACTTCTCTTTCAGATATTTCCCCACCTCATCTGGGTTCTGATTTTTTTCAGGCAGGAAGTTAAAAGCTATTGGTTCAGAAAATTGCTTCAGTATTTGGCCTATGTTCTGCCATATCCCACACCACTCAGACTTTTCCACACATGGGAGAGGTGTCTGGGTAGCCCCTTTGGAAAACTCAGCCCTCATTCTAGACATGCTTCAGACCRTACAGAGCATTCCTACCAGATAAAACACCAAGAAAGTAGCATTTTTAACCTCTATGGGAAGCTRAACATCCTCAAAAGGTGATGTGCCRGATTTGAAGGGGAAGAAGGAGATGAAGGGCTGGGAAACATCATCCCCTACTTTTCCTGTTGCAGACTGGCTGTAATTACTAATAAAACCCCAAAACAAGTTACTAAGATTAGGACAAAGAAACAACAGAGCATACCAATTTTCAAAAGTTCACAGTACCTCTCTTAAACTTTTATAAACCATYCCTACCACACCTATAAATATAGCAACTCTGATTCATATCTCGATCTATAAAACCTCCATGTAAGGGACAAAATTGTCCCTAGATGTGGATAGGCAAATAGGCCTAGAGACCAGAATGACATAATACTTCAAACAGCATGGTGACTTCTAACTGTACCYCAATACTAAGCATTTAAAAACCAAAATGCAATTATTWCAAATTTTCTCTTCACTTTTTCAAGCCGCACACATTGGGCGCCAAGTTTGTCTTGATTTGGGACAATGTTTTAGAGAAAAATGTTACAGAGTAAATGTTTCCTCTTAAGTGAAAAATTTGATAATTTTTTCCCACCAATATGAAATAGATGTTCGGGCAAAAGTGAAGAGAGAGAGAAAARAAAAAAAAAAAAGTAGGTTATTAATAGAACACAGTGCTGAAAGGACACAGATAAAAAAGTAACTGTTAGATACTTAAAATTCAGGAACACATGCTGCCGCCTCCCCCACAGCCATGCGACCATGTCTGCGGAGAAAAAGATGGCAGATACCATCCCCGGGAAAAAGAAACAAAAAAAAGAGTCCACACGGCCGCTCTGGCCTGATCATAGTCCTCACTGTGGATGAAACAGAGGGTTTGGTGTGTTTTCCTGTCACTGGCTTGGCTTCTTCTGGAGCCGCGTGACTTCTCCCTGCCAGCCGCCGAATTGCTCCAGAAGGAAAAAAAAGTCACACAGGTCGGAGAAAAGGGTGGCGGTCCAAGGAGAGCTGTCTGTCCAAGCTAACAAACCCGAGCTAGCTAAATGGCAACAATGTAACTCTGCTGCACACAGCAAGCAGGACCTCCCGTGACGCCGAGCTGAGCTCAGAAGGCCATGGGCTGAGCTCCAAACCAAACGGCTGCGCGGCAGTCTTGGCTTTTAGACTGTCCGTGCTGCCCTTGCCCCTTCTTCTGSGTTGGGGTTAAAGGCACAGACACCTTTTGGGCATACAAGCTGATGCAATATAGGAATACAGGATTGGCACAACATCAACCCAAGATATTCAAGGCAACTCATTTAAGAAAAAATCAGTTTCATAATAAGGTAGACTCTGGGATTTTAAAATCGCCTTTACTTACATGCATGAACATATAACGTCTCCCTTCTCACAGTGCAGGTCACGGTTGTTAACTTGTTCCTTCTAAGACTGAGGCGTATGCAAGGATCAGAGGACAGTCAACTGCAGAAATCAATGAGTTTATTTCGTTCATTTTTGAAGACATTCAGCATTACCTTTTGTTCAGCTGACCACAGAACTCATTGATAGATTGTATAGATCACAGGAATTACACGGGATTTTCTTCCTTCACACTCACAAGGATGCACTAATCACAATGGAAAAAGACACTTCTCCTAGGAAATCCCTCAGTCAGGAATTACAGAGTACTTGGGACACCTGCATCCTTTGACTAAAACCAGATGCTTCCTAAAATTCTGACCATGGAACACATGGGGCTTTTTTCATGTTTTGAGAACTGAGATAAATTTCAACTTTTACATAGAAACTGCGACAAAAATACATTTTCTGAGTCTAGCATTTCCCACATACCAGGTGTTTCTGGTTCAAAATGTGTGAGTCTGATGGACCGCCATGCTCAGTGTCTAACTGTGAAATCACTTCCCACTTTGGTAAAGCACCTTTAAGTAAGGAATAACATGCAAGAGAATCAAAGTTTTGAAGAGCTACAGAGTGACACAGTACTGAGAAATAAGTGTATCAAATCATTAACAAAATGTTCAACAAATGCAAATAATAAAAATATTTTTTTTTTAAACCCGATGTTTCACTGAATTCGAGTTTAAAAAAAATATTAATACCAGGTCAAGTTGGGATGAGTTTTTTCCAAAGACTCTCCMAGTTTATACATCTTGATATTATTTGCAGCTCAATTTGCTTTGAAAAATGAAGTCTGTGATTTGAGTAACAACCTGAAGAATAACAGGCTGAGTTATACCAAATTTTTAATGACTCAGCAATTTATCACTAGTTGAGCAAATAACTGAGACATAACTGCCTCCAGAACAGGCTCATTTTCCTACACATGTGTAGGGGAGCTGCTGCCACTCCAGTGCATGGCCCCGCAGCTCAGTTAGCAGCTGCTGCAATTACTGACCGAGGTCCCAAACAGGGCATCCTACCTCACATTTCCAATGACAAAGAGAAAGGGGTTTGATTTGAATCACTAGTTTCTCAGCAGYTTTAAACCAGAACTCCTCTGTACTGGCCACAAATGAAGGTTCCAGGAGCTCAATGTTGCACTTCTTTGAAAGAGGAAAATAAAAGCAATGGTCACATTTAGTGACAAGGGGAGCAGCTACTTTAGGAGCTGGAACAGGCATTGTCACCTTTACTTATCTCTGGTAACACAGAGTGGAGCCAGAAGCTCCACACATGAGATGTGTATCCCATCTATTTTTTATTTGGAATTAATTTTTCCTGTTCTGCACAACAAAGGTTTAGGCATTGTGTCTAAAGAACGGTCAATAAAGAACAATAATTAATTTATCCTATTTTCTCTTCAATGAACAGACTATCCTTTGATGGATTACTCCCCCTTGATTGTAACTGGGCCTTTGGGTAAAAGCTGGTCTCAACACCCACCTGCAKCTTGCTGGAGGCAGGGGAAATGAATCATGCTATGGGTACTCATACAAATATTACAGAGATAAAACAGGAAAAATAATCAAATGGCTGCCACTTAGAGGTACTAATCATTTGGATCTGCTGCAGCTGCACACTTTATGTTCAAGTGATAGACACTTGTCTGAAATTAGTACCTAGCATTCAAATGCAAGCCCAAATAGATAAAAGCTCCCAGATGTTACAGCCACAACTTCAGACTGGAAAGGTTATTGTTATTTAAAGCCATGTTCAAATGGGGCCAAGAGATCAAAAGCCCTCAGGTCTATGCTTAAAGGATGCTTACTAGAAAAAGACAGCAATTGGATGGAAACAGTAAGCTGCAGCAGCAATCTGTATTTTGCCTGAGAGCAATGGATTCCCAGGTTTGCTAGCATGTTTGTGGTAAAACAGGCAGCCTTGGCAAGTGCAGGTGGTGGCTGAGCCCTGCACTAGGGAAACTAGGGCTGAGCACCCCAAATTCCACGCACTGCGCTGATGGTAACTGGGCTAAGAGGAGAGCCACTGCAACAGGTCATCGATGCACATTTCTCCATCTTAATATGCAATGACAAGTCAATAAATTRAAGTATGAAAAGGATGTAAACAAAATTACTTCAAACAAAAGAAACAAAAAACTACATGAACACTGAAACAAACTGGCCACCATTTAAGTAGAGGGAATAAGGCCCAACCAGCCTTACAATGAAAAAGGGTTTATRTTATCCATTGTGATTCACAGAATGAATGCACTGAGCTTGAACTCTAAATACCTCCCAAAAGATCAATAACTCCTGTGCCACCACACAGGCTCTGTTCSTCTTTGCCAAGTTTCCTGTTTTGGCCACTGAAGCAAGGCAAMGAGCAGCTTTCCTTTCTCTGGCCTCCTGTCCCTTTCTCCTGCACAAGCTCTATTTCATGGGCTAATAAGAAGACTTTTCTTTTAAAATAACAAACCAGAGTAAGGCCTGTTGCGCGGGCTTGTTGTCCATGGGCTTTACTTGCTACTGATGATCTTTCTCCATGTGAACTTTCAGAGAAGCCATATAGTCTCCAGTTTACACTATTTCCTCTCCTGCTGCTTTTCCAAATCATCCAAAGAAAAGATGCACCATTCCTGGACATCCAAAAACCCAGTTAAGGAACCAAAGCTTTCTTCATAATGAGAATGGCAATTGAGCAAGACAGACTGGAGGCAGCTGATGACTAGTTTCGAGCACAAAAGAAAGGCTGTCTTACTTCTGTCAGTTCATGTAGCTCAGATGAYATATTACTCAGGGATTCAAACAGCACCCAAGTACCAAGCAGTTCAACCAGAAAGACTTCCTGGCCTACAAGTCACTTGACTTTAAAGTCATGCAGACAAAGCACATTTAAATGAGGGGGAAATCTTGATTTTAGATCTAAATTTGTTTCTGATAAGGTATTTTCAACTCATTATCTAGATTGTGATGTGGCTTTTGAGTTCTGTGATTGTATGAGCAGTAGATAAGGCATATGAGGAATAATTAAAGAATTCACAGCAGGTCAACTTTATAGGCTATAGCTTATTAAGCAATTACACAACATATGAAATGACAGGAATTTAAAACCACCAGCATCTCTTGGAGTCCTATACAACAGCTCATCCCCAAACCTGTCATTAAAATGACAAGTCAAATAGGATTAAACAAGATTCCCATGCTTGTTCTACACTGATTATAAATTCACACCATCTCTCCCCAGGTGGTTTGCTGATGGACAGTGTATGAAATAAGGGATGGGCAGGACTGCCTCAATCCTCCTTGACCTATATGACATGACAGTGCTTCATTACAACCCAGCTGGGTGGTTTTTTTCCCTATTCGGACATAGCAGTGAGAGAAAGATGCATTTCCCAAAAGAGAGATTTTAATAAAACAAAGTATGGCAGGGTTTTACCTGCAGCTCACTTCCAAACACATAACTCCTAATAATCAGAAACAACTTTGCAAGCCAAGGCCAGAGTGTGTCATTTACCAGCAGTAAAAAACAAACCCCAGCATAGAYACATCTTATCTGAACATGAAGAAAGAAAGCAGGTTGTGCAACTCAATGCCCAAGAGCTGGCAAGGACAAGAAGCAGCTAATCCCACGGATTTTTAAYTTTCCCACAATTAAATTTCCACACCAGTTACTGCTAATAGGGGGAGTTCTGGCATCCCAAGTGATTGTAAAATTCATTAATCAGTCTGGAACAGGTTAAGTATCCATAAATTCTTTGGTGTTGGAATCTCTCCATTAACTGAACGCAAACTTTTTGAATTGCCATGGACCTTTGGATGTTAGCATGAGACACAAAAATTTTAGACTCTGTTGATAACAGCACAGGATGCCTGAAACATTTCTTTATTCAGTTTTGTAGTCCMCAGTATTGACTAAAAATGTTCTTGAAAATTAGTTAAAATAATAAGTTTATTTCAGACAACTGAGAGCATCACTTACACAATCACATTCAACACCAATTCACCCAAAGTCCTTATCTGTTCATGCATCTTAATTTCTGTGACAAAAAAAAACCCCATAGTCTACAGTCTCTGAGTACAAGCTGATTCTCTGAGTTCTGCCCCATATGGAGACACAAACACCGAGACACTCAGTGTGGCTTCTCACCCATGACCATTTGCCCTAAACACCGATGCATAACTTTTGCGCTGACTTTACTCCTGACGTGMATGCTTTGATTTATTAATTTCTGAGTGTCCCTGGGTACAAGGTTGTCCCTTGCCTTGTGCTAAGGCACAATCACACAGGCACAGAAAGCTCAGCCTGCTCTGCAGTTGGGATTTTTCAAAGTTTCAGCCCACAGGTGAAATGATGTGTCATTCACCGAGCTCATTAGTAGTCAATGTGGTTATGTGGGACAGAGTTTGATTATGAACCTCATGGGACAGAGTCGGTATGGGAACAAGATATAAAGAACAGAGCCTGCCAGAACCATGTGTTTTCCCCACGATACCAGGATTCTTGAACAGTCCTGCAGGAATAAATTACATAGAAGAAATTTGAAAGATGGGCCCTATTTAAAGAAAACAAACCCAACTGTACAACCACAGAAGTGTTACCAGGTACAAGACAGCAAAATAACACTAATAACACTATAGGCTCCGAAATTAAATGCAATAACTAAGAGAGTGTTTGGAGATCTGTGAATGGAAGGGCTATCTTTCTGTAGATCAAGAAATGTGGAAGGTTTTACACACCTTCAAGCCATACAGTGCTTTGGCTTTTAGCATCATCATTTCAAACTTAATCCAAAGAGCACAAAAACGCTGCAGCTTTATGCTAACATACAACATGCAAATTCAAAGTCACAAATGATCCTAAATAATGGATTTTTTTTTTAGATGAWGTCTTTGGAAAAGATTTTCTGGTGTCAACAGTTTTATTTATTGCTAGGAGWGCAAAAGAGCATATGATGACTTTCGATGGATGTTCTGTAAAGAGGAAACCACAGGAAGGTACAAGAGTAACGGCTGCAGGAAAAGTCCTGGTTTGCTGCTTTTATTAGGCATTAACTCTGGTGAAAACATTTGAGAGTTTTAGATAAAAGGCTTCTGGTTACCAGAATTTCAAAAATTCCACTAAAATTCCAAATTCCGCTTCTGCTTTTTCAGGGCAAAAGATGTAGAAAAGATGTTCCATAAGGAGGCTGATCAACAGTTTTAACTAGCATTGCTTCCTGGACACAAACTCTGTCCACTTGCGGAGGAGAAGAGTGAAGGAGTGTTTGAGGAGCTTCAGGGAACTGATATTAGGCTTTGAAGCTTCCACCAGTAACTCCACCAGGAGTTACATCGGAGCTTTTATTATACCARTCTCTAGGATTTTATTCCATGTATGCCTATGGAGTGACTTCTCTCCTAAGGGTTTTGTGCTACTGCTGAAGTGACTTGGTTTAACATTATCCTCCAACATAAGGTCTTTTTTTTCTTAACCAGTGTTTCTTAACCAGTGTTGCATCAGAAGTAGTAGGGAACAGATGAAAGGATGTTGTCCTCAGGGGACTGTTTCACTAAGATCAGAGTTTCCACATGCAACAAATCTTCTCTAAGGTATGTCCCAGCTTTTTTCTTCAGAATAATCTGGTGAGGAGAAAGACACCCAGCCAGAGTAGCCTTTTATCATTGCCATGGCAACAGCTGYACACAGTAGGACTTTGGGGATAATGCCAGAGGGAATCCTTGTCCAGAAGGATTAATTAGTTGGCTCCAGCATGGGATGTTGCCTGCCTCTTTTCATACTCAGACACAAAGACAAAAAGAGGCTTTTGCTGGAGACTTGTGACAAAGCTGCTGCCTCATGCCACTCAGGATACTGGGCTGAAGCTGCCGTCAGTCACAGTTGTCAGAGAATAATTTGCTATAAATTGAGCAACCAATCACAGACCAACWGCACTGTTTTATGTAAGATACCATATTTGGGAGCATCTAGAGATGAAGTYCTGCCAAAGTATCCAAAGTACGTTAATGAGCTTTTGCTAGGGAAATAGTTGACTTGCAGCCTAACTCTTCTCTGTGAAGGGCCGAGGCAAGCTGGGAAGTTGGGAGACAGATAATTATCCACTTCCAGTGACTGAGAGATTTGGTGAAGACAATATTTTCAAAAGCAGTGGCCATGAGCTGCCAAGCTCCCTGCAAACAAGGTGACAGAGTGCCACCCACATCCTCCCTTGCTCTAAGCAGGAATGCAGGCATTGTGTGAGCATCACACGGTGAGCACATAATTATCCCACACTGTGCTGGGAACCCAAGTGAGTCCTTCTCAATGGACTGAAATAGTTTGTTCCCTTTATTAATGCACACAGAAAGAAACTAACTCAGTCCATCATGTATCCAGAGGTGGAGGGAGCCTAAGATTGAATATCAAATCCTAGTGAAAAATAATCAGGTTATTGGGAGTTAATAATTTCCTAAGAGAAAGCATTGGAAGAGAACTTGATGGACTAGATGACCTTTAGGGGTCCCTTCCAACACATAATATTCTATGAGCTCTGCAAAAGCAGTCCTGTAGTTTTCATCCAGCTACTTCATTACAGCAGGTGAGAAATCCTACACTGAGACAAACTGCAAGCACAGAACATTTTTTCCCATTAGCTCACAACATGTGCCTACTGCAGTACACCCTTACTCCTGCTTGTCCCCCTCCTCCCAGGACCTCTTTGCTGATGTGCTGGGGGACGATCTAGCCCCACMGGAGCAAACACATCCACTTGCAAAYACCAGTGAAAACTCCTCCCTGAAACCTGCACTGCCTTTAGCACCCTGAAATGTATCTGGTGAGGCAAAGACAGCAATAAAAATAAAGGTCAACTTCATGTTGAAGACCAACAGGGTAAATCTAACTGGGTAAAGAGAGCAGAGGCTGCATCATGAAGGTGCTACAGGGAATTCCTCAGACACCACAACAGCAAGGAGGCCTAACAAGATCCACAAATGGCTGACCAGTGAGTGAGACAGGCTGTGCAGGGAACAGTTGTTTCCAAGAAAGGAATTACATGAATATTCAACATGAACGAAGTCACACAACCACAAAGGCATATTGAATCCTGGCTGCCCATGACAAATGCATGGCAAAATTCTGCACAATTAATTATCTTTATTAAGCTCTTCCAAAGTGTTTTGCTTTTTGACTAACTCCATTCTTCCCACAAGAAGCTGTAGAATAGGAATAGACAGAACTAAAATTTCATCATTTCATAACATAACTAGGTCCAGACCTTCATTCTTTTTAGGCCCAAGGCCCAATATCACAACTGAGTTTAACAATGGAACTGGGCTTGTGTCCATGACTGGTGGCAGGTCACAGCCCTGACTATTCTTCCATTGAGAATCCTTCAGCCATAACTGGTAGAGTAAAACCCAAAGGGTTCTGTAGAATTTTCTTCACTATTTAAGTATTTCAGTWGCCTATAGATGAAGATGGAGGAAAAGAATTTAGAAGGTTACCAATTCTTACTCTAGAAAAKAAAATTATGATGATTTGTCATGAACAACCCATGTGCCAAGACAATTACAARGATTAGATTTGAAGTCATAGCAATAGACTTTGATGATAGTCACTTTTTTATTGCAGAAAATATAAAGTTTTTGCTTTGTCATTTAAAAAACACTGTTCAAATCYTGGGCTACCGTAGTAGTATTCAGAATGAAGAGGATCATTTGAGAGCATCATACCATTACTTTTTTATTTTCTTATCCAAGTTCAAATGTGAACAATATTGAATATGCCAAAATATTGAAAATGCCAAAAATACCTAACTAGTAAAAATGTACTAAACTTTCTTTACTGGTCAGACTCAAATACAGACATGAATATTAAAAAACCTACTATTTTGCAAACATTTGATTGTTTCTATAGCTAAAATAAACAAATCCCAGTATATTTTAACCTCTTCTATATTTAAAACATTCACCAAACGGTTTCAGGAGGATGTCGAAGGCAACCATTAAGTTCACCATTTGAGTCTCTRGTCCTCTAACAGAGAGGCTAAGCACATGTGCTGCTTCAGACATCATGCAGGAAATCTGTTGTAGCCTCCTGATCAATGTCTTACACACAGAAAGCAAAAAGTAGTGTTGCAGTGGATCAAAACTCAACTCCAGCGTGAAACGACTCCCAGCTAGCCCCAAAGATGGAGACTCCCCCAAATACGGAGACTTTCACATGCTTTCCTTCCCTGATTCTGGAATCAGCAGTTGTCTCCAAACACTATTCCAGGCAGCAGGCAGCAGCAAACAGAAAGCAACCTCAGTGTTTTGCCATAACTGTGACAAGGCAAATYTCTGAGAAAGGCAGTCTTTGGCTTCAGTTGCATTTTGCCTTATAAACAGTCTCCCCTAGTATGGGCAAACAAAATCCACCAGCCTTATAAAAAATTGCCAATATACTATTATTATACAACATTTCCCMAAAAAACCTCTAGTCATGGCGCAACTTTGATCCTAAGAATACTCGTTGACATAWGCCAGAGGATATATCTTTAAATAGATGATCTAGTACACATCAGACATTAGGGTACTTCTCCCTGAAGATCTCTAACACCATGGGAAAAGGGAGAAGTGCTGCACAAAGGTCACAACACAGACACAAAACACTCAGAGCACTGCCTGTCAGGGAARGTGGTCATTCACAAATACAGTGAGGCTTCCCTCTCAATATTTTCTGAATGGAACAGGAAAAAGAGATTAGCGAGTTTATCTTTATGGTTTGATTACCTTTAAGAGGAAGATATAAAGTTACCTTGCTAAAAGTGGTGTCTGTGAACTTTTGAAAATTCTACAAAAAACAGGGAACACATAACCACTGCATAAAGATTTTGTACCAAATAAATACCTGGCTGTGTGATTTCAAGAATAAAAAAGGGTATCATCTGTGGGCTACAGGCTTCTCTAGCACCCCATTCTGTCTGTAGACATCCAGCACTTTCCCTTGTTGAACTTTATATTCTGATTTGTCTGGTCCAGCCCTCTGATTTGTCGAGGTCTCTCTGCAGGGCCTCCTGTCTTTGAGGGAGTCAACAGCTCCTCCCAGTTTTGTATCATCTGTGAATTTGCTCAGTGTCCCTTCCTGCATCCAAACCACTTA
>NW_026623982.1:25168-72864 GCF_030028575.1 Malurus melanocephalus | reverse complement strand
CTCTCACTGAAGTGAGACTGACAGGCCTGTCATGTCCTCCTTCTCACCCTTCTTGAAAACTGYGTCCAGTMAGCTGGGACCTCTCCAGGTTCCCAAGACTGCTCAAAAACCATTGAGAGGGGTTCTGTGATGACATCCACAGCTCCTTGAGGATTCTTGGATGAATCCCATCAGGCCCCATGGATTTGTAGGGATCCAGCTGGAGCAGCAGAACCTACCCAGTTTTAAGATCAGCTGGGAGCTTATCATTGTCACAGTCATGATGCTCCAGCTCAGGGCACTGAGACCCCCATGGTCCATTATCTGTGTTGAAGACAGAGACAAACAATGTTTTAACACCCCTGCCTTGTCCCTGCCCCTGTTTGTGAGGTGACAATCCTCAGGATGGGTCAATGGTATTTTCACACTGCCTTTTACCATTAAAATATTTGGAAAAAACTSTTAYTGTTGTCCCCCACAGCTCTGTCAGCTTTGACTCCAGGTGAATTTTGGMCACATGGATTTTCTGCCTACAGTGGGGAGCAGCATCTCTGTGTTCTTCCCATGTCACCTGAGCTTGCTTTCACCAGGCACACACCTTCCTTTTTTGCCTTATMTCCAAGAGGAGATCCCTGGTCAGAAGCTGACCTTCTGCCTCACCTGCTTGACTTCTGACATTTGGGAATTGCTGCTCCGGTGCCTTTATGAGAGGATGTTTAARAAGTGATCAGCACTGAGGGATCCCAGCACCTGCAAAAGCATTTTTCATGGGGACCTTAACTCTCTAATTTCCTGAGCAGCCTGAGGTCTGCTCTCCTCATGCCCAGAGTTGAGGTTTTTCGGCCCTTTTCCTCCTGTCACCAGAGATTTTAAACTCAATCCCTCTGTGGTTGCTGCGGCCAAAATGGCCCCAATCTCCACTTTGCTGATAAGATCCACTCTGTTGACAAAGGAGGGCATCTTTCCAAGTCGGCTCCCTTAGGACTTGTCCATAAAGTTGTCTTCCAAGCTTTTTAGGCATCTTCTGGGCCAGGTTGTACCAGCTTGTGTGATACTAATGGGGAGTAGGACAGCAGGAACAAGCAAAGACTTGCCAAGACAGAGATTTGGGGGATGCACAAGGAACAGAAAACTTTGCCTGTCTCTGTATTTCTTCTCAGCAGAATACTTCTTTTCCCCATTGTATTAGATGCAACACACCTGCCACCAYGAGAAGGCACCTTCAACAGCTCTAATGAAACGCAATTATGTTGAATAGAGACCTCACCAGCCCCAGGCAAACTGTGAGGGAGCTCAGTACTCCTTCACGCCTGGGAGAACATATTTCCTACCACTGAATGCAGCATGTAACCCTGTACTTTATGCTAGAGAAATGTCTGAAGAAACATATAATGCATATATGTAACCAAAAAAATGGGGCAACACAATAGGCCACAGAAAATCTACTGTTTGGTACTATATATGGTGATAGCAAGGTRTGCATCACTCTGTTTAAGGATGGCAATGAGAATGTGATTAATTCTCATTGTACAGCCCTGGAGTGTGCAGCCACCAGCCAGCAAGACAGACAAGTAGCCACCAACTATTCAAAATACACAGCTGTATGGGGACAGGGACACCCAACAGCTATAGCCATTGGTAACATTGACAGAAGCATATGCCAACAAAACCTGTTTCTCCAAATGCTGGTGGCATGTTGGCCCTAGCTCCCGGGCTGCTCTTTGCCCTTGCTGTGCTCTCCTCTGCTCACTCCCCATCCATTTCCACATCCATCAGGAAACAATCTGACCAATTTAATGTCTTAAAGATCACTACTGGTTCTGGATACATCATTATTCTYGACTCCGCAATCTTGTCTAGACATAAATCACTCTTTTCCTAAGCTTGCACTTTCAGTCAATGTTAAAGATCAAATATCTGCCTGGCACACATTAGAACTCTTATGGGTCAATTTTTAACCTCGCRAACACACTGTCAACTACAAGTGGTCTTGGTCAATACTAATTGAGCAATTTATTAGCCTGGGTTTTTAAATATAAGTAGAATCCCTACCAAAGCCAAAGCTGGATATATACCTCTTCGTATGTATTTGTGTGGAAAGTAATGTTTAAGATGAAGCATGAGAAATCCTGAATAGGCTAAAAAGAAGGACTGACAGTCTCCCAGGCAAGTCATAATTTTTATGCTGGTTCTTTGAATTATTCGGTGATTTGATGTTATCTTTAACTACAGTTCTGGATTCCATACATTCCTAGAACATTATAAAGAAAAAAGGAGTTGGAGAGGTAGAGAGGACCCATGTTCATTTACAACTGAGTAAACTGAAATATGACTGAAAACATTTCCTTGAGACAGCAGCAAATCTGGGCAGAGATGGAAGCAGTGACACAGCCCCTCCTAAAGCAACATGAGTCCCTGCCAGGGCCAACTGAGCTTGGGATCTTGCCAGCATGGTTTGGGCAGGYTCTTGCTGCCCCAGCTCCTGCAGGGGCTTTCCAAGGCACCAGTGACATGTCACYGTGTTCCCAGGGCCTGTTGTTTCCCCACTGCACACTGGTGCCCTTGAAGGAGGTAGGCCAGTGTAATGACACCTGCAGGAGATGCACTGCTGGTAACATGGTCACCACCAGCAAATGGAAAACAGATTCTCTTGCTTTTCATTCAGAGTTTCAGATGTTAAGAGGGRAACATGTAATGAAGTTCATTAAGATTTCTGTTGGGATTTTGCAGACTTTGGGTTTGTGTTTTTTGACAGTTTGAACAAAAATTCAACTTCATGTACACTTGACGTGGAAATAAACTTGGGATTAGAAGTGAAGGATAGAAGTGAAGGATAGAAGTGAAGACATTAAAGACAGGTTCCTGAACATCCCCTGGGCCTCAAAAAGAAAACCACAAACTAGGTAAAAGAAGAGAGAGGCAGGAAGTGAGCTGTGAAAAGCAACACATCTCCAAAACGGTTGCTGTTTCCCAAGATACCAAACAAACTCAGCAGTACAAGATGACAGATATTTACCCAAATGTGGCTCACTTCTAGCCCTGCACAGCTGCAAAGACAAGCACTGACTGTTGAGTGCACGTTCAGTGTTTAATTTTCATCCCATTGCAGCCCTTAAAATGCTCCAGAGAGTGAGTCCCATGATTCCAGCATCAAAAACAGCCCTAAGAATGTTTTGTGTTTATTTGGGGTTTTTTCTTTTTAAATAATAAATATAAATTCTTTCAAAAATCTGTATAAGGACTCTGGAATCGCCTTAGAAAGCTCACTAGCTTAACACAGYAGGGGAGGCACAATCCATAGGAGCTGACAGAAAGGCTCCCTTTAGCTTCAGTGGGTTGCATCCAGTCCCTTAGATAAATAAGCAGTAGCACCGTTTAATAATGATGGAATCCAAAAACACCACACAGGATTGAAGAAGAGGATACCTGGAATATAATTAAAATAAATGTGTTTTAGCAAACAAAGCAACCAGATGAGTTTTTTTTAAACAGGGACTGAGTGCCTGGTTTTTGGAGCAAGGATTGATGTGCTCATTTCTTTGCTTTGTATAACAGTTGACTTTCCATTAGCAGCCACCTCCTATTTCATTGCAAAGGGTTTCTGCAGTCTAATCATTCTGAAAAATGTTCCCTAGTCCAAGACAGAGGCGTGATTACACTCGCTCTGTTGCTCTGAATTACCTCTTTATGACCCTGGCAAGCCAAACCATGGTTCACGGAGCAAAGAAAATTCAAAAATGTTTCAATTTGTTCTTTACTTATAGAAAGTAAAGTATTCAGAGGTTTCTGAATTACTGCACCAGACATGAATGTTAATAGACCAGTTGTGAGCTGCTTTAGGCTGCTGATGACACAGTGCCCCATGGCAAACCCTGAAAAGTCTGTCTATACTTTTATTTGGTAGGCTGTACCTACCAAAGCACCTGAAAGTAGTTCTGTCCTGGAGGGGTATACTGATTCATTGCAGACCCTCCCACACACCTCCTGGGGTTCATGGCGCTCATGCTGTGTCAGCCTTCTGGGATGATCGAATATGACTAAGGGTGATGGCCCCACCCTATCACACATGTCAGATGTGCTCTTTGGATCTCCAGGAAAGCCTCTGAGATGGACACCTGTTCCCCTTGGCTGGGCTGCTGGTGCAGCACTGGCTGCTGCTCCCATGCCCTGAGCAGAAGCAGCTCTGTGYTTCACACCCACACCCTGAGCTTCCAGGCCATGAGCTATGCAGGCAACAGRCCATTGTGAGATGTGACCTGAGTTGTCCAAGGACCATCACAACATACATCTGAAGCAGAGACTGGGGCAGACCCCATGTTCCAATGCACATATTTTTTAACTTGGCTGGGATACCCTTGTTGCCCTTTGCTCAAAACCCATCTCATTCACCGATGCTGTCTACCTTGTACAGGAGGTATAAGGCATCTTGGCCCAACTAAAGCTTGCTTATACCCCTGAAAGAGAACCTACACCCATCTCCTTACTGGTGTCCTAGACAGTAAGATACATTGCTGCAATTATCAAGTCATTGTTACACCAACGTTGCAAAGCAACATGAAGTGGTCCCATTAAAAAAGAGCTCAAAAGGGGCAGGATGAATTAGACCAATTCTGCAGCTTGCTATGTGCCAGGACAAATTCTACTTCTAAAACATGGGCACCAACTTCAATATCCATGATCRACTATTCTGGATTCATTCAGATGCATACAAGAGAACCTAAAATACTTGTTTGGCAGAGATAACCAGTGCAATGCAATTTTCTTGATCCCCATTAACATTAACCACCCACAAAAAAAAACAGAGCTGGGCAGAAGCAAGGCAGGGGAAGAATGAGGCCAAGACAGATCAAATTGGGAGATTATTCTTGTCTTACTTTCTAGTTATGACTCAGAGCCCTATAAACTGACGCATTTCACCTCCACTGGATAGCAGCAGTCCCCCAGGAAGGCCGTAAATCCATTGGYTCTCAGCCTGACTTAGGAGACTAACACTTTTACCACCCTTTGAATGTGCTGTGTGAAGTCATGACCTGGAAAGGTTTGATGGCTTCCAAGGACTATGCTTCAGTATAAAGTCAGATCTCAGTCTTTATTATACAGTTCACAGAGTCTTTAACACATGACCATACCCTTACAGGCAGCACCTGAAAGGTATGCTGTGACTTTACTCCTTCTAGCATTTACCCTGTCTGCTACTTTTGAAAAAGCCAGGGATGTGATATTAAAGGCATGCTCCTGTTCAGAGCTCCCAACAGAAAGCTGAACTCTCTCAAGCTGCAGGACTGAAGCCTGCTACAGAATATCAGAGTATTTAAAAAAAAAAAAAATCTCACACTTTCCCAGAGATAAGGTAAGAAACATGTATCAAAAATGAAAAAAATCCTACTTGGACATACCCTGCTCCTCTCTAATGTAGCTGGAGTAAGAGGCAGCCCAGCAGGCTCACCAGCCTCAGCCCAATATCTCCCACCACGCAGCCACATTTTCAGAACTACCCAGTAGTGCAAAGCTGCTGGTCAAAATACAGGAGAGGACTAAGAAGCAAATGGCCTCTTAGACACAGGACACAGACGGGTTAGACACAGGCAGGTTACAGGAGATGAGCTACCACAGCAATGGAACAGACATTCCCCTGGGTTCCCCCTGACCAGAGCAACAGTTGATTCTCAGAAATGTAGAATGAAATTTTTTTAATTAAAGRAGACATATCACTGCAACTATGCAAAACAAATTACACTGAAAGAAAAAATAAAAACTAATTACACATCTCTGAAGCTTGGCGTAATTGCAAAGACCATCCATTACTATTGGCTGCAAAGTTGTCAACAGGGAAGTCTCTGATGGCCAAAACAATGCACTGCTCTTCCTTACACCCACCTATTCTCATGTTTCAGGCTATGTTTTTCCTGATACAGACAACAGGAGGATACCAAATGCAGAAGGCTTGTGCATTTCCAGCCTATCTAAAAGCACAACAAACCTGCTCCAAAGGCTTCTTCTTCTAGATACATAATATACCACTCTATACCTACATGGTTCTCAGTGCATTTGCAAGCTTTAACCAAAAAAACTCAAGTCTGCTAGATATTGTTTACAGAGCAAGTCCAGGAGCACTGGCAATACAGGTGTGTTATCCAAACTGCCCTGACACCAGCTGAACTTTTTCCTCACTGACACTTGGACTATGCCAAAACACTTGTACTGCTTTTGGAGGAAACACTTAAATCTAATTCAAAAGAAGAAAATTACACAGGAACATGCACCCTAGATCAGACAACAAGGAGGATAGGGGATGCTTTGGGAAGAGTCTAGAAGCAAGGYAAATACACAGATATGACTTTCTAGGCTCCAGCTATTTGTGACTCGGGGACTTCTCGACTTCAAAGGTTCTGTGTCTCTATTTAAGAAAGCCCATTCATATACACAGTGTACTCAGAGTTCTATTTTACCATGAAAAATGCTCATCTGAAGAAGCAGCTGAGGTGTGATGTGCAGAGCAGGAAGCCACGTGGTGCCATGCAGGATCCTTGAAGCTCTCATTTGCTGTTACCTGGTGTCCCCATGTTAGATGAACTGGGCAAGCAGCATTGAACAATTCTCAGACTAGGTGTCATCTCTGCACATTATAAGCCATTTTGATAAGACAAGTCAGAAAGGAAAGTGTCTCTCACATTTTGAGTTACATTAAGCATGTAAGAAACTATAAAATTAAGGAATTGATCATTAGTTTGGGAAATGTCAATSCCATGAGTGATTATATTATATTTATGGAGAAATAGTTTGTCCAACCCTGTACAAAGCGGGAACACCAAGCTCTTCTGCTATTGTTTCAGACCAAGTCAGAAAGGTATGTTTACAAAATGCTCATTAAGGAGAAAATCCAGCCCCAAAGAAAGAGTACAAGACTTCTATAAAGAACACAAAGCACATAGCCCCTTTGTGAGGCTTATGTGCTCCAAAGACTTTGCACTGGCACCCAGCTCTCTCCCATTTGAATGTTCCAGTGCTTAAAACTTAAGCAGTGCAGAAAAAGCTCTTCAGGAGTTCATCACAGTGGGGGTTTASAGGAGGAATGAGTTCAATATTGGCCCACAGAGGTCACCTCAAAGRCAACCAGGGTCAGAAAGACTTTGCATCATTTTTGGGGGTCTTTGAGGAAAGGCTGAATTGCCAAAGCCAGGACCGCAATGGTAGCTGAGGAGTGGGATCCTGGGGCTCAGTCTCTCTCAGTGTAATCCACCCTCCAATCCACTTAGCTGTGAAAGAAATCCCTGCTCTCTTGAGCAGCTGCAACAAGAAGGAGTCACAAGTTACCTCCCCACAGAAGGAACAGAGAAGTGGAAAGAGGTAAAAAGGAAAGAGCAAAACACTCAGAGAAAGAGGATCAGAAATACAAAAGGGAAGAAAAGGAGGAGAAWCACATAGCAGGAAAAGCAGATATTTGAAAAGAAAGGTTTAGAAAGCAGTAGAATATTGAAATCAAGAAGCAATTAAACACTGCTGAAAAGCCTGGAGCCCAGCCCAGAAGCTTTGGCAGCAGAAGAGCACCCCATCAAAATCTGAATCAGGAATAACTTCTTCACCAGRGCCCTTTTATTACTCAAAATACAGMAGTTCTAAAGCTGGATGARCTGAACATGTTTAAGAGCATTATTAAAGATCTCCAGAGAGGGCCTATGCAGACACAAGCTCACTAATTCTRCAGAATTTTTTCAAAGTTTACTAATCCTACAGGAAAACTTCAAAACCTCACATGAAGGGTGACACTGAGCATTTGCCACACCAAGMAAAACCACTCAAAATGCTGTTTTAGCAACCCACGACCCATATCTACCGGAACAGTGGCATTACACTGTCATCCTCCACAACATCCAGAGATGTGAAGTATTTGCGTCAGTTTGAGTTGTCACTAAGGTTCCCTCAGTTCCCTCTACTTTTGACCTGGGCAAGGGGACYGTGCTGCACACACTGCACATCAAACTAAGCAAGGCACATTGTTTAGGTGGACATGTCTGAAGCTTCATTGTTGACAAACAACTGTGCCCATCTTGAGCACGGTGTACAGGAARGGAATAAAATAGCAGCACAAGAGAGGAGGGACCTCTGCCCGGCTACCCCAGCAAGTCCTCAYAGACTTGAGTCACCTTTCAGACTTTGGACAAGGAGAAAATGAGATTAAAAGAGATGTATCTGGAGGGCACACAGAGGTGGTTGAATTGAGAAAGAATAGTTTGTGTTCACATTTTCGTGTTGCCAGTCACACAGCATCTAAGAACTGTTTTCCTGCTTATGCGTCCACACAGGTGAGATGGGAAGCACCAGACACTAAAGCTGCCCACCCAACCCATTCCAACCTGGCTGCAAGGGAAACTGATGCCTGCTGCTTCTTGAACTGTTTCAGCCAGCCTGCCCAAAGCCTTCAGTAACACTCTGAGTGCAAAGCCTATCCCATGGGCTGCTGCTTATCCTCTTCCTGCTGCCAGAGATAATCTCCTGCCACCCTCAGGTGCTAATTATGGCAGTTGATATGACTCAGCAGTTTGCTGATGCAATTTAATTACTGAAAATAGGATATAAGAGCCATGTTCCACAGTCTACTAGTGGTTCAAAGCTGAAGGAGTTGGATAACAGTGATTTTTTTTTTACAGCCTAACAATGGGCTATATAACATGAGTTATTTTTTGCCTACATAGTATTGCCATACTTAATTATCAAACCATGGAAAACAGATTAGCATTGAGAAGGAACACAGATCATTTCTGTGTCCAGACAGCTGACACTATGGAGMTCCTGCTGCAATTAGTCACTGCCCTGACCTGTCCCATCTCACATGGCTTGTGACAACAACAGACCTCAAGGCTTCCACAACCCAAAYGCTCTCTTTATGTAGGGGCAATACAACAGCCCAGGCTTCATCAGGCACTGCCACCTCAGAGAGTTCCTCACCACTGATCCATGAGACAAAGCACTAAGAATAAGGCAGTATGAATAAAAAGCAAAAGACTTACCAAATGGGTCACTTCTTCCTCCAAGTGAAATCAAAACCTCAAACAACTTTACAGTATTTAGTTTATTAAGGCTGATCCAAAAGCTCACACCAACTGCTCTGGCATCTGTCCTACCTGCTTGCATGCTCTTACATACTCCTTTGACAGAAGCAAATTGTTCCCCCAGCTTTTCTTGACTGAACTGACAGACCTTTGGATTCCCTTTGACATTCTTAATAACATTATCTGCTTTTCTCTATTTTTCATTTTTCTTTCTGCATTTTCTTTTCACAAACTGATACCAAACAACTCTTCCCTTGACTAAAACTGGAAGAAACAAGTAGAAACTCTRCAGAAACAAGCAGAAACATGTTGATACTAGAAATTCATGCCATTTTAAATAGGAAAAAARGGTGTGCTTCTTCCATGGAGTAATTTTGCATGTATCCATAGAAAAGTACTAAGCTGGCTTCTGTCACACTTGTTTGTTATATTGTGTTTAAACTCACAAWCATATATAAACCCTGGTGTGGTAATCTTGAATCCTAGGAAAGAGATTAATATCACACCTAAAAAAATAMACATGTGGGCACCTGACACTAGCTTCTATACTCATGTTCACAGAGATGTAGTTCCTTTGCAATGAATGTTCATGACCCCTTTCTCATTCCGTCCTAATCTCTTACTATGTTCCCTAAGATTGCACCAGTCCACTCTGAGGACACACAGAGCTGTAACATACTGGAACTTCCTGCACACATTCTCAGTCATCCCAGTCCCAGTTACYACCACTGGCTTCCTGAGACAGGTTTGTGCTGGGCATGACAGTGAGGGAGTGAAAATAAGCATTTTGCCAAGGGCAAAACCCTCATTCGCTTTGTATTCTTTTTTTTTAGCTTGTCCCTGAAGCTCAGGAAGTGGTGAAACAGCCGGGACAGACCATCATATGACGTAAGACTGGGACTAGACCTTGGGCTTCTTCTTGAGAGAGCTTCATCTTTTGAAAGAGCTTCATCTTTTGAAAGCTTAATGGCTTGAGTTCAGGCAAAATCTAATCTGCTTATTTGAAACCATGAAAAGAGAAAGTGGAATACTCTGACATAGGATGAGTGTATCTGAGCCTGGGTAGCTGCAAATTTTTCTCATTATTAATCACTCCTATTTCTGCCATGCTTGACTAAAGGAAAAAAGAAAAAGCTGTGAAGTGGTACAAATATTAAAACCATATGTCACCACGAAAGCTATATCACAGATAGACAATATCCTTRGATGAAGGCAATAAAAGTTTTCAAAACAAAAAAGATTGCTGTTCACTTTATAAATTTATGACCTTAATTCAATAATCTTTCTCTATAAAAAAAAAAGTGCAGTTTCTAAGCAGCACATGAATGTTTTCTGAACTGTATGTGCAATAATATCACCAAATTCGTAATGGTACCCAGGCACTCAGCTCATCCCAGGATCCCAAGGCCGTTACAACCAGGGATAGTACATACAGCCTCAGGTAATGCTGTTGCTTTGCTTAAAATGAAACTATTGGGTGCACTGGCAGCTTGGCAAGGAACAAGAAAAGATGTGTTGACCACACATCCTGTCATTTGGACACTTTCTAAAGAACGCTGGTCACAGCGCTGCTACAGACTTGTATATAGGAGAACTGATTTATAATCTAGGAGAAAGTCTACAGTGTATAYCCAAATTATTAGTTAAGCATCATCAGTGATTGCATTTGGCACAAAGCGTACATGAGCACAACCAAACAGCTGTAGGCACAATATCCCCACACAGACCCAAAACCCGTGGAAAAACCCAATGGCTTTCAGCATGTTTGCCCATAGAGCAAACAGCAGCCCAGCTGTGCCCAAGCCTGTAACAATGGGGTGAGGTGCACAGCTRGCAACACAGGACCCCAGACCATGTGGAGGGCAAGGGAGAACAGAGCAGGAGTGAGAGCTGCATGAAGAGATGTGCATGAGCTCAAAAAGGCAGGGYGGGAACCCTGCCAGTGTGCTCTTGCAGAAGATGGTTAGATACCAGGCAAGTTCAAAAGAGATTTTGTTTAGTGATTTAATGGCTTTTTAAAAAACAATTTGCTCAGCCAATGGCTAAACTTCTACATGTTCATGCAGGGAATCTACTAAACACTCACCCTCTGGAAGCACTTGCCAGACACTTTGGAAAAGCAGCAGCACCAAACTCCTCCAGCTTTCACGGGACCTAGTGAATTCAAGAGGTGCAGTTGGAAGCTTTTTCTGGGGAACACCAGCCTGCACTTCACACACGTGCATAGCACAGCTGCTTTTCACAGCCACAATCTCACTGCTGARCTTCACTCTGAATATCTATGGCAGTTGGATTTAATTACTCCAATCCAACACTTGGCTTTGAATTATTTGCTTCTCACTTGCCAAAACAGTGGCTCCCTCCCACTTTTCTATGACAAAAACAATCCAAACTGTTGCGGCTGACAATAGAGCTGATATTTACAAATAACTACCAAAAATATTTTAACTTTTGTAGATACCTCAGTAAAAGATGACATTTGCAGAAAAATTTACAATGTAAGGTGTGAGTCACAATAGACAAAATTCCTTGGAGAGCTGATATCTACAGATATTTAAATCACTGTGTAAATCATATAGACACTGCACATGCAGAAGCTYTTTCAATATAGCTGATGTGATTTCAACTTCATGTGTGAGAAAGAGTGATGCTGTAAATCTCTTCAACCCTGTACAGGTGCCAAGGCTGATGTTGGGTGATTTATTATCCCACACACTTGCTAAAACTCCTTTGGAAGACAGTACCA
Source organism: Malurus melanocephalus (assembly GCF_030028575.1). Lineage (NCBI taxonomy): Eukaryota > Metazoa > Chordata > Aves > Passeriformes > Maluridae > Malurus > Malurus melanocephalus. Next base: position 61,089 of record NW_026623982.1, on the reverse strand, counting down.
GTTTGTGCTGCCTACATTTTATTTTTTCTTTGGGCTTCAGAAATGAAATCTGYCTTTCTGAACAGTACCTTTCATGGAAAAAAAAGACATTTAAGGTTCAAAAGGCTTCAATSAAGCATAAATTTGGATTCTCCTTTTTTGTTCTCTTTCCCACCAGGGAAAGGATATGTGTTTTACACCAAATACAATACCTGTAATCGAAAATAAATTATCTCTAAATTTTCATCATATTTTTTTAAGTTTCTGTATCTTTTGGCACTTTTTTGTGATCTGTATTAATAGTTCAAAAGGACAAAACCCTGTCCTACTTCTGCCTGCCACCCTTGCACAGAAAGACAAGTCCTATTTGGCTTTAAAGGAACCTGTGGAGGCTGCTCGAGAGGAAGCCTTAAGCAAAGTACATTCCTACTCAAGAGCTCAAGGGACACCACCCGTTGATATGTAAGCCACTCCCTTGCTTCCAATGCCTGTTGTTTCAACAACTTGGAAAAATTATGTGTGTCGGGCCCCCTCACCCTTTTTGCRCACAAGAGGTTTTCCATTCCTTGAAACGCAAACCTCTACCTAAGCTGGCTGCTAAATACGGGCCTTGTGGTTCCCACACAGCTGTTAGGGATCGTGGCAGCACTTGGCAGCTGGAGCCGATACGCGGGCAAAGGGATGCAGCGCTCGGGCAGCGCCACGGCCCTGGAGCAGCGCCCGCGCTGGAAGCGCCGCAGCCACAGAGCCGGGCCAGCTGCAGATTGAGCCTGCGCTCCCACTCCTGAAAGTAGGTTACTGGCACCAAAGGGAGCAAGAGCCTGAAAATTAACCTGTGCGGTAATCTGCTCTCTGCCCTTGTGCATTACCTGAGTGTGCAACTCCAGAATAAAKGGGAAGGGACTCCCTGAGGAGAGCAGTGTTGGCAGCAAAGCCATCCCGAAACTTYCCAGGCTGAATTAAGCTCGACGAGACTTGTTAAATTCCTGGGCAATTAGTTCATGGCTTCAGACTTTCCTCCTGGACTACGAGGACGTTGTAGGACTCAGGGTAAAATTTTTATAATAGCTGCTGAAGTTTAAAATATGAGGCTAAAGGAAAATAAGACACGTGGCAGATTGAGATGCTTGAATTGAGAATCCTACAAATGTTCCAGCTGGAAAGCAAAGGAGATTTTGGGATTTACAAATCCACATGTCTATTAGGGTGCCTAATTAGAGTGCTGCAAAAAAAMCTATCCAACTTAAGTACAGTGTTTCCCTGCACCGCCATGTGTCAGCAGGTTTACCACTCAAGACTGTTAACTGATAAATCCATTCTGTATTGTGATGTCAACAACAAATATCATTACAATGAACATCAACAGGAGCCAATAACACAAGTGATTTTCCTCATATTTGTGAGCAATTTCATTCTGTAAATGTCTCCTTTCTCAGCCCAATAAACATCTTTAAGATGGAAGCAGAGGGCAGCTGAAAACTTATCTCTAGTTTTGAGACTGAATTTATTTACAGGAATTTTAAATATCTACTCCTGTTCCTCTAAATTCTCATTAATTCTGCAAATGCTTTAGATTCTCTGCTTCCAAGTTACACAAGCCTGCAGAGATTCCAGGCATGTGCACTCGGCTGCATGCTCCAGAGCTGCGTGTCCCAGAAATGCAAATGCATGAAACAAAGAAGCCAAACAGCAGGGAAAAATATTKAGCTCCATTTTCTGGAATGTCTACAATGAAAACAGAAGTGGGAAAGATCTCATTTTGGCACTGTCTTCATATTTATGTGCACCATGAAATGTAAATCAGTTCAAGGCTCTCTCACTAGAACAGGAAATATTCAGTTAAAAAAAATGTGTTGTTCTCTGGGAACCAGGCCTAGAAAGCACCCTGATATTAACTTTGTTAGAATTTTAGTCATATTTTGCTGTCTTTTCCAGCACAAAAACTAAACCTCCATCTCTCTGAGCTGCTCTCTCCCCACTGCAGGTACCTTAATASCATCCTTCACAGCAGTGAATGGATTAAAATACAAAATGTTATTTACTGAAAGATCGGACTCAAAATCAGGGAAACCGGAGGAAAGTAGAAAATTTACATTACTTTGCCTTTAACAAATGGCACTTAGTTTGATATAACCTCAGCCTGACTAAGGAAGTGTACCTTGCCCTGAATCAGAATAAAGGACACATTTTAAAGTGCACACAATTTAAAACATAAATATTTGAGCAGTTACTGCTGCCTTCTGTTCACTCAGTACAAAATCTTACRGTAAACACCATACAAACTCCTCAGGAAGATGATGCTCATTTCCCAACCTTGYTCTGTGGGGTCCCTGCTCTTGCACCAGGTAAAGGACACAGTCAAATATTTCCATTTGTGGATGATCACAAATGTTCTCATTGGAGCCCTATGATCATTGTTCACAACCATTACTGATCTTAAAATACCCCTACATCGTAGCCTCCATGCTGTCTGACGCTGCAAAGCAGCACTCACAACATGAATAATGATGCTAGCTTTGCCCTCCCACTCKCCTATATATCACATGACTGGGAGCAAACTCATAATGCTTACAAAATACAATAAAACTGAATCACAACAAGCAGGCAAGTGACAAGCAATTAACTWAGGCAAAACTCTACATCTCTAACAGCTATCACACAAAAAAGGACAGCATGCTGATGAGGATGCCCGAGGGCACCAATGCAGTTTGGCAGCATCATGTCCCCAACCTGCAGACTGGCAAATACAGAGCAGCAGGTRCTGGGAAGAGGCAGGCCTGGTTCTTGCACCAGGTCACAGGAAAAGCACAGATGAAATCAGATCTCCTGCAGCGTCATTCCCACCTCATCCTCAGCAGTTTAATTTRCAGGGAAACTAAGGTCTTTAAACAAATTGCTCTATGTTCATGGCTAACAGGATAGAAACATTAAGTAAACGAGTGTGATTTGTGTGGGCTTCTGCAAGGAAGCCTCTCTTCAGGGGAACAGGGAGAGGATCAAAGGTGCACTCAATTGCTTCTGTTTTTTTCAGKAATTCAGTAGGGTTTGAAACATTCTTGCAGGTGGAAAACACTATCTGACACGCACATGTCCCTTGCATTTATTTATATTTAACTACTTAAAACTATTTTTTCCACACAGAATTCAGGCATATTAACTGAAAATACAGTTAATAGGATCAGTTACAGTTATAGGATCTGATCCTAATATACTGACATCTTAGGGCACTGGTCTCCAAACAGGAGTATGTCCCTCAGGAAGGCCAGATGCCTATAAAGCGGAGCAGCAAAGCTGCATCTGCGCTTCATAGCTCTGCAACACCATGAACTTGCCCTCAGCTCTGGCGCACCCCAGCAACTTCTAACAACTGGCAGTCTGGTTTTGATCCAGATAGAGATTAAGAACTTTTACCAAGTAATTCCCCCCATCAATTATTTCCAGGCAACAACTCATAAAGGGACAGTTTTGCTAAATACACACAATGGAAAGAGCCATAAAAAAAATTCATTCCAAGTCAAGGCACTTCCAGAGTTTTCAAAACTTCTCACAAACTCCACGGAGTAAAGAAAAGTTTCAGACTTGAATCAAACCAACAACTGTTGGGCTTTGTAAGTTTCACAAACCAGTAGTAAACACGAGAATGTATTTGTTCAGATACAGCCCCACGTTTACCCTGCACAGCATTCACCTGGATGTGACTGGGCTGACTGGGTGACACTGAGAATGGTACATTGCACGGTGTTCTCTCCTTGAATTGCTGAGCAGCCGCAGCAYCCAGAGCCTGAGGAAAGTACACACAGCACACTCCTCTGCTGTGCCACATGAACTTTTGAACTGTGAATACTTCACCTCCATCAGTAGTAAGGACAGAGGAAAGAAAAAGACAGCATCAGCTAAAAGAAATGCAAATGCAGTCATGTAAAGTACTATAGCTGATGCCATTGTCCAGAAAATGCCTGATTAAAAAATTCTTTTTTTCACTTCACACTTTCCTGGAGGACTGCAGTGAGCCAGGGCAACCCAGTGCTCAAAGAGATAATTAGAAATTTTAGGGCTCAGTTGTAATGTCCTTAACTCCTGCCAAGTAGAGGATGCCAAATAGCAAATGTAAATAGCCTCTTTTGATGTCTTAAAGATCTAGAAATGAAAGGTATTTTCCTGAAAGATTAGTCTCTGGCTGACTTTCTGTTCCAGTAGCAAACTTGCTCCGCATGCAGGTCTGGTTGCTGCCTACACAAACAGAACAGGACCTTGTGGGYCCAGATTTCCTTTGCAGAACGGCACATGCTTGCCTTTACCGATTGTTAAGTAAATACAAATGACCACCCAGGCAGAATTTTCCTCATGCCCTAATGTAGCTCTCTCTCTCTGGTTGTCTGCAGCCTGGGTAATTCCCTATGCACAAGACTGCAAATGAGACCTTCTGTCAGCTCCCATGTTAAAATATTAGTTAAAATAAACGCCATGATAGAGGGATTCAGCTCCACACAAGGACATGCCCKTAATTCTTCGGGTGCCAGTATCACGGTTTGGGGTCACATTTGACACTCCCAGCAAAGCATGTAAACCTGTGTGCAAAGTCAATTACAATGGCTAATTAGGATTAGCAGACAACTATCTTCTCTGCACTGACACAAAAGTTTCATGCTTCCCATTTTTAATTTTCAGGCACTGCTCTCAGTTCAAATGGCAACACAGTCAACAAGTCCTTTGAACTGTGTGGATTAGGAATGCAAAGGGGTACTGATGCTCCCTGCTGCACCACAAGGCTCGCCTGCATGGGATAAAACAATTTCCCTAAGGGAAATTGTCCTTTCCCACAGATGTTTGCTGGCTCCCAGCATTTTGAAGCTGGAGAACTAACAGCATCATCCTTTACATGGCTGTGTGTACCCCACAGAGAGCAACCCTCAGCTCATGCAGTTTGATGTGCCAAATCAGGGGCCTTGCCTGAGGTTTCAGCTGATTATCAAAAAATCCATGGGGCTGATGTGCAGCTACAGCAGCCTGGGAAAACATACCTGAGCTGCAGGCAGCAAAGTTAGAACAGTTGTCAAAACATTTGAGCTGTGCTTCTGAAGTCACGCTCTAACTGAACATGGCTTGTTTAAACCATATTTTCCTGCAAATGAATTTGACAGCAGAAACATTTATTTTGTCAGAGCACTAAAAGCCCCTGATATTCAGCACCGATCCCTGGCAGGCTATAATTCAGCTCCCCTCTCCCACTGACACTCTCCTGTTCCACTAAGGGGCACTCAGTAAAACAATGCTGTGGTCTCACGGGTTTCCTAGAAACCTGCCTCCAGCAGCACAACATGTATCCTCAGAGTCATGTTCTCCATTAGCTGTTCTCAACCACAATATAAAATGTGCTGTGCCTACTGGCTTTTACAGACTGTAGCTATGGCCATCTACAGAAATTCTGGGCACTTCCCAACCAGCCACCCACAGAATACGTTTGGGAGAGAAGGGTTTTTGTAGAGCAAGAGAAAAGCAAACACTGGTGTGTGTGAAGAGTTGTGGTTGTTGAATAAGTCAAGAAAGTAATGTTTGGATTGAGGAAAGCCAAACAGATGTAGCAGCCCTGTGCCAGGAAAGGATGGCTTTCTTACCCTGTTCGTGTCTTCCTTAAAACATCTGGTACCAGAGCCAGGCCAGCTGCCCTCCTGCCTGCCCAGCCTCAGCCTGCCTGCAGGTACCAGTTCAGCTCCCTGGGGCAACTCTGCTGCCCCATGCCTGCCTACTTAGCCCACAGTCCTCCTTTGCCTACTCCAGCCCCACATCCTGCCTGTGAACTTCAAATCAATTGTACTGTGCTTCATTCAAGCTCTTCAGAGCCTCTCTACACTGAGCAGTGCTGGTAGGGGTAAGGTAGACATGAATTGATGACTAACTGTATCCTTTTCAGTCCAGACAGACATCATCTGACAGTGAGAGCCACAAACACAGACTGGAGATGACTGGGCACAGCTGCCTTCAGTTTTGGCTTGCCTATTTTGAAAACATGGATGTAGTTTACACTTCCAATAATTTTTGATTTGTTAAGTACAATCCATCTTATAATAATGGTTATTCCCCTTCCCTCTGGTGTCTCAAACAAACRAAAGGAGAAAAATTAAATATGTTGCTTGGAATCCTAAATATATTTTGGTTAAAAAAACTGCTGTGCTACCATACAGCTGTTACCTGGATTTCCTAGTTAGTACCCGAGGCCATTGGACCCCTTTCTGCAGGGATGGTATGAGGTGCCTAGAGCACTCTGCACCTACTGGAAAATGCCTCTCAGAGAAATGCAACATATTCAACATACTCAACATATTCGACATATTCAACAACCTTATAAATAGCCATTATGTGAGCAGTGACAGGACACAGAGACCCTGTGCAGATACCCAAACTTTCTGTGYCTCTGTGCCATGACATTCTCTGAGTAATGCTTCTGAATAAGAGACACAATACTTAACTTAATCACCCAGGTCTATTGTCCACTGCAATGAAGTATTTCAGCAGTCACAATTATGCATTCACATAGAAAACTACAATAAATCACACACCAATTCATTTAGTTTGGAAAGTTTCAGGGAATAATTATAACTAATAACAATTTTGAATAATGAAACAAGCTAAGATAAAAATCCATATTTGATAAATTTGTAAATCTTCAGTCTTTTTAACAAAGCTTAAATAAACATGAAAGTAAACTATTTGACTAGGGGTTTGTAAGTGAAGAAATAAAATATTTTTATTTTCCTCTCACATTTGTCTAAAATCAGAACGACTTCATAACTTGCCTCGGTTTACCTTACTCTGCTTTTTACTTCAATTTTTTCTTCAAAAAAATTATACAACGTTTAGTGACTCTTGTTTACATATTTGGCAATGTTAACAACTGTAAAGCTAGGAATAGCTCAAAACTTCTAAARTGTGTTAAGTTCCAAGTTTTTGACATCTACAGCATTAAATATTTTCAGCTGCAAAAAAAAAATCTAACTGCTTCCTAGTGCCCATTCCAAACATCAAATATTCARTAATGTACACTGGAAGAGCTAGTGATGATAAAGGCTGGAAGATTACCAAGGCTGGAAGTTAAAAGTTGGAAAGTATTTTCTGATTTACCCTTTTGAATTTTTTTTTTTTTAGCTCTGGATCAAAATGGAACTTCAAAGCACTGTCATGCAGAGGTGAAGTCTCTTAAGACCCTTTTTCTTTGTGGTGGCATTTCCTGGCTCTGCATGGACATGCTGCATGCACAGAGGCACTCAATACTCCTACTCATGGGCAGGAAATCAGCCCACATGTATGCTAACGCAACATGGAACACTCTATAGTGTACTTTCCTCTGTCCATTTTATTTTATTGCAAACCTCCAAGCTGTGTCTGACTGCAGTATTTCAGACAAGAGATGTATGTCTGTGAGAAGCAATCAGGGACACACATAGTTTATTTTAATTTTATCACTGCTACCCACTCTTACGATTAGCTATTTGAGATCAATCTGCCTCACTGCCAGGAGTCAGTTAATGGCAAATGAAGAAATGTAGAACTAGTAACTGCATGGGAACTAAAGAAATTTTGGCTGAAAGATGCAGAAGTGGGCAATGGAAGCAGTCTTGAGTCCATGAGTCCTGGTCAGTTCTAACCCCACGTTCAGGTGAACTCTGATKGGTAGGACACAGGGAAGCTGGGGGCAACTAAGCTCCCTTACCTCTGAGCCACCCATCACAGGTGTGGCCAGGATGTCTGGCTGCTGTGACACTGAGCAGCCTCCCACACACCTCTCTGCACTTCACTTTATGCAAAGAGGCAGGTTCTGACAAACACTTATTGGTCACCGCCGTTTCCAAATCGTTTCTGATTTGAGTGCGTGCATCAGTTTTGTTGCTGAGTGCTGTTCTGTACACTCTACAAAGGTAATTCCCTCAAAAAACCTGCTTGTCAAATCCTTCGTTTTCAGTGCAGGCAGACAACCATGGACTTGACCTGCCAGGCTGCATCAGATGATGATCAGACAAGACTGGGGAGAGAAAATGAAATGCTGGTGCCAAGTATTGGCTCTTGGGTACAGCCAGCAGAAACCAAGTCAGCCATTTCTTCCATTCTCYCAAGCATTTGCTCAGGTCTCTGACCAGAGGGAATGATGCTCTCCTTGCTCTGGAAGGAAAATAGGTGACTACTAATCTCTCTATTAAGAAAATACCCAAAGCACAATCAAGTTTTTAGAACACATGCATTCATTCACAATAGTGGCAAGCTGTCAAGTTTCTTTGAGGAGGAGAAAGAAACAAGAGAAGGGCAGCTTTCAAAGCTTTTCTTTTGCAACAGTATGTACTGGGCAAAGTAAATAATAAGGCCGCTTTCCTGCTCAATTCTATCATCTCCCTTCCATGGCTGTACTAAGGCTGAAAAGGATCCATTCCTTGTAGCACTACTGAATTACTTTTTCACCTTTTGAGCAGAAAAGCAGGCTATTCTAGCATAGGGACCTGAAAGGGCACTGCCATGACCCAGCAACCTGAGCAGGGTCAGGAGCTCAGGGCAATCTGATGTTCTTATGAAATCTGCGAAGTCAAGCAGAGTTAGTTTYCTGGTAAGTAAAACAATTAAAAATATAGCTGGTCAAGCACAAATCTGATCATTTTGGACAATAAGTAATTTCAAAACAAAGCCTAGAAATTGTTCACTATAAAAACCACACAAGTGACATTTAAAGTGAAGTGAATTCCTGATTTTAGCTCCAGCAAAATTAAAATACTATGCCAGACTCTTCTCGCTAATTAGGCTTGGGTGGTCTTCCATCAAAACATGGTTACTCACATTTAAGAGAGTCAAATCACCAACTGAAAGTTGTGCTGCTTGCTGCTGCTGTCAGCATCAGACTGCAGCCTGTAGCTCTGAGCCCAACAAAATTCAGGTATTGAAAAGTATTCAATTTATATTTCACTTTCACTAGTGGAGGTAGGGGTAAGTGCATATTTAGAGAACAAACAAAACAACTCAGTGATACAGAAGCAGTCAAAACAAGAAATTCCCCCTGCTTTAGCAATCTGCTAATCCAAATGTTTCCATGAAAAATATGGAAATGGCTGATTCTGGCCACAAATTTGGTCATGATTGGATGCAGGCCATAAAAACATTAAAAAAATCTCTATTTATGCATGTAGTTGAAATCAGAGATGCATTTGTGTGTGCATTATCTGCTGTGCTGGCTCTCTAACTTTTAGTGTTGTGGTTTTGGTGGAGTTTTCCCCCCTTGTTTATTGATTTATTGCTTATGTTCGCAGGAGAATATACAAGCAGCTTAATATTCTCAAGTCCATCTCAATTATCTGTCCCAGCACTAACTACTAATGTGCTAAAGAGAGGACAAAGCAGTCAGCTTGGCATATGGTGCATAACAAGCTTTGAATATTACTTCCTGATCACAGTACCTCAAGTCCTTGTATCTTTACGGGTTTTTTTAAGTGAAATTAATCCCAGAACCAGAAGGTAGACAAGGTTGGAAGGGACCTCCATTCCCCTCTTCAAGGCAGGGCTGACTATAGTAGGTTGCTCAGGACTTTATTCATTTGGTTTTGTGTTCAGTCACCTTCACAGTAGTTTTTTTTTTCCCTGATGCTGAAGCAAAATTTCTTGTATTTCAGTTTGTGCCCATTGCCCCTTGACCTGCTCCTGGGTACTAGGGAGAAGAGCCTGGCTCCATCACCTCTACTGCCCCCCATCAGGTCTTTATACACACTGATTAAGACTTGCCTTAGCCTCCTCTGCTRGAGGCTGGACAATCCCAGCTCTCTCAACCTCTCCCTGTATGTCAGTTGCTCCAATTGCTTCATATTCATCACAGTCCCTCAGCAGACTCAGCCTAGTAGGTCCTCATCTCTTCCATCCTGGGGAGGCCAGCACCAGACACAGCACTGTAGATGTCTCACCAGTGCTGCACAGAGGAGGAGCATCACCTCCCTCAATTTGCTGGAGATGCTCTGCCAGACCACCAGCCACCTTTGCTGCTGTCTCACTGTCAGCTTGTCCTCAGGACCTCAGCAAGGCTCCACCAGCATCCCAGGAATGCTGGTCTGACATACAAGCGAAGTGAACATGGTGCAAAGAAGTATTAGCTTTTAGTAGGTCGACTCAGAATTCTGAAAATGGCAGACAGGAATCCCAACAGGAAACAATTCTTAATGAAATGTACAAATAATCAGTGGAACTGCCCCAAGTCACTCCCACAGCAAACAGCACAAATCTCACTGACACTTCAGTGAAGAGGGAAAGCTTCTGCAGCTTTTCTGGTAGGATTGCAAGTCAAAGAAGCAGAAATCTTTATCCTGCAGGACAGGGCATGTGGATCTCAACCTACCGAGACAAAATGCCCAATTATATTGCATTAAGTTTTCACATTTGAGTCAAGCAAATTATATCCTCCTCTACAAACACTGCTGCTTTCTCTCAGAGACAAGGGCTCATGCTTGATGGACCACTGCTCTCCACTTGACAATTTCTGTGTCCCTCCTGCCTTTCTTGATTCACGTTCCCCATTTTCATTAGAAGAAGCAATTTAATCTTGTATCCTTGAACAATGCCACAATATGTCCTCTCCAGCATTGCTACTCACAGCTGGAATAGCCAAACCAGCCCCCAATCCCACTACCAGCACCCCAGACCCAGCCACAAGCAGCATGTGAGGGGGAGCGGCACAAGCAGAGCCATGTCATGTGCTGAAGCTGGAAGGGTTCAGCATTGGCCACTTGCACCCACTCTGCCCTGACCYACCATGTGCTTACCAGTATTAACTGATCTCTGGAAACTCCTCACTTTAGACATGACATGTTTATTTTACCTATTCTTGAAACAGTGCCTCTTTTGTGCAGAGTACAGAGCTTTTCACACGGTGTGAGCTGCTTAGCTAGAAAAAGCTATAGAAATTGTCTTCAAACTACTTGGACGAGCACATATTCACCAGCATGAGAGCACATTTGTAGAGGTGYGGATCTAACTTTTACAACTATTTCTCCAGGCCCTTGTTTTACCAGCAGTATTTAACTACTACATAAACTTCTGAAATATTCAACWAAACACATAGGTAAATATAATAATAAATAAGATAATAATGTGATAATCTAATAATAAAATAAATACTTTACTTGAACAAAGATAAACTTAGCAATAGCTAATCGTGAAGTGGCACCTGGGTACCATTAGCCAGAAGCCCTCTGGCAGAGAAGCCCCCACATCAGGCTGCACCAAYAGCCACACAGCCAGCACTGAGACAAAGGATCCCTCCTCTCTGCTTAACACTTGGGCAAACACAGCCAGAGTGCKGGGCCCAATTTTGGGCTCCTCAGACCAAGACAGACATGGATATGCTAGAGCATGGTCCTGTAGAGGCCATCAGGATGGTTGATGGCTGGACGAGATGCCAAGGGAACATGTGGGCAGCACCAGGGAGTCAGTCCATCATGTACAGGTGATTGACTTTGAACAACTATTTAACTCACAGACAAAGAATAATTTCAGATTGTATTCAAGCCCAGCACACATTAATGTTTCACTGCTGACTAGGTGAAGTGCCAACAGTCAGTGTAAAACACACCAGCAAAACACAAAATAACACATCAGAGCCAAGAGATCACCCTGGGAACACAAGTTTTGATAAATATAGCTGAATAACTACTGCCAGCAGGCCTCAGCAAGATTGTATGCTATTGTAAAGGTTCAAATGTGTGACCAGATCCTGGATTTTTACTCTAGTAACCTCCAACAAAAAGCAATGGCTTGCATCCACTAGAGAGCTGACAGTCACAAGACAACAAAGTCACAGAGTATGGGTATGTTCAGCCACCAATTATCTACATTTAGTGGAAATCAGCACACAAGTTTCTGGCAGGTGGACAAGACACCCTTTGGTGTCACAGCAGCCAGCATGCCCAGCACATCCTGTTTAGTTCTTGTGTACTGCAGTTTCTAAACACACTGAAGTGTCCCAGCCCTAGGTGTAACTCAGTGCTTAGACAGTTATACAGCTATTCTTMCATTTTAAGTTATATCATACATGTCTCAAACAATTGTACAATCATGGAAGCGTTATAACAGCACAGAAAGGCGATCTGTAAACCATGTACACACACTAATGTAAAATGTTATCCTACAGGTACCAGAAACACAGAATTTTGCTCACAAACTTGCCACAATCAAATCTCCTGCACAGCCCTTGCCCATTTCTCTTTTGAGTGACTAATTGGTGTTTGATATTTCCTAAGACAGTTTTCAACTTAAATCACGAGAAAATCCATACCAACTTACAGTTCAAAAGCAYATATATATGAACTGAGCAACAGATCCAGTGGAAACAGAGACCTCCCTAGAAATACCAAGAGACTTTTAAAYGCAGGGGCTCTGGCAGGGAATATTTCTAAATAGCACAAAGACTGCTGAAGTTATAGAGTTTTTTTCTTTTGTTTTCTAAACAATATTCATTCTGTAAGGTATGGATGTGCCCCTGACTGCTTTCAACTTTCTGCTCAGCACCACCCTGGAATTTTTGAATTAACCCTGAGGAAAACTGAGCAAAGATCAAGCAAATACTACACAATATTACACAGACCTCCTGAAAAATCAGCATTTATAGGCAATATTTATGGATTTAAGGATTAAAATCCCTGAGACTGCTGCTTACTTCCTCATTTTTCATGAGCTTCTGCTTTTCTCCTTTACAAAAACATCCTAATTTTTCCCCCTCTCTTGCTAATCTTCATAAAACATACATCATTAGTACTGCATATTTGTTGTTGGATTACTGAATATGCAACACTGACTCTAACAATACTTCCTCAGACAGAAACACGAAGGTATTGGGAAGAATTTGCTGTGTATCTGAATTTTATTCCCTCTTTGAAGCGTTTATACAGCATGGGATTTGGAAATAAACAGGTCCCTTCTGCAAGTGCTCTGCATATGGAGCCACTGAGTTTCTCCTCCTCATACATGCCTGCATGAAAGATTACAGCATTTCAGATTCTTTTTCAACCGCCAAGCCCCTCACAGCAATACCCACGTTTTCTCCACAACCTTGCATCCCACTCTCCCACCTCACAAAAACATTGCCAGCTTACTTGCAAGTGGCACATGTTCATTTTCTCCTCCCTTCCCCATGCAAATATCTCCMACAGCAAATAAACCAAAGGGACAGGAAAAGCATAACAGGGGGTCTTACCTTTTGATGGTCTTCTTTGTTTCGTTTGTAGAGAAGAGAACGTACCCATGACAGCCCCCATTGCAAAAGCAACTCGTGAGTTTTTGGGGAGGATTTATTTTGGCTGGGATTTTTTTATTCCTCTTACCCCACCCCTCCCCTGACAGTGAACAAAATCTATGTGAAATGCCACCAAGAACAAAACAAAACAGAGGAATTCCAGACAAGAAGGAAAAGAGGGAAGGAGGAGGGAAAAAGCAAAGCACTGCAGCTCGGCATTCAGCAAGCATTAAGCTTTGAGGGGTTTTTTTTAAGTCAACACACATGCACTGACTCACAGCCGGCTGCACTGTTATTATTCAAAACAGCTCCCCATCAAAATTTAAATGCTAGGTAGATTCCCTCAGACCAGAGCTGACAGCAGATGCATCAAAATATTTACTGGAGCACAGCCACATGAACACACAGGCTAATTCTTCCTCCTGTTCCCTTATGGCTCCAACCAGCAGCCGGTAGGTCTAGCAAGGGAGCATCAGTGCAGCTCTTCCAGTGAATACTAAGTCCTGTAGACACGCTGAGGGTCTCAGGGGGAAGCCAGGGCTTTGGGCTGGAAACCAACTCGGAATGAATGGAAATCTTCTGAGTGGGAAGCAATAGTGAGCAAGGCATCAAAGCCCCAGCTGCGCAGGCTGTGTGCTCCTGCTAATTAAGAGTCTGACAGAAAGGTAGAAAGCAGCAATCTCCAACAGTCTTGAGCAGAAAAGTCAGAGGAAAATTACTAAGTGCAAAGGGGGAAAACAGAAAATATCACCACAATCCTTTTTCATCACATCTTTTCTCACACACCAGAAACACATGCAACACAGTTRACTTATTTTTCTGCTGAGTATGTATGTGTACATCATTTTCAAGGATATTAAAACAATAAACTGTTGAAACAAAACTCTGCTAATATCGAGTGACTAGGAGGAGTTAGGACAATTCCCAGCATTTTTTTCAGTTCTGTCATTTTCAAAAAAATCAGCTAGACATCTGGTTATGTTTCCTCAGAAGGTGAAATAGGAAGTGCTCAGATACAGAAGGAGTTAAATACACTGAGRCAGGTCTCAGAACCCAAATTAATTTGCTACTTGCACATGGTGACTGAGATTAAGGCAGCATCTGTACTTTTCAGAAGAAATTCACCACAGAACAAACCACCTTGTCTCAACAAGTTTCCTTAGCTTTCCTCTACTTTGCAGCAGATTCCCTCAGATGCAAATCCCAGCTCTCCAAATGTTGGTGTCGTTGGAGGTTCAGCCCTGCCTTACCTGCTGCTCACCCACTGCCAGCATCTGTCTTTCCATGCACAGGTATATTTGCATCCCTAGGGTATACCACCAAAGAGCTTCCCATTAGTTTCTASTTGCAAAAGGCATTGCACAAACTAATTTATTTTTTCTTGTTTTATAACTCAAAACACATCAATTGAACTTTTTGTGAGAAATGCCTGGGGGTAGGTATTGTTTAAATATTAAAGTCCTGAAATGAAACACATCAGTTTGCAAGGAATTGCCCAAGACTTGGGACACACAAGGGGCCTTTGTCATAGTGGGAGAAGCTTGTATTGGCTTGTGCAACATTCCCTGCCTTCCATCCAGCACCCACTCCTTCCCCCAAGCTGGCCACAACTGGGGTCCCACTGCACCTGGAATAACTGGCTTCTCCAGCTACCCAGTTCCAGCTGGGGGTCCCTCAGACAACACTAATCTTTGCCAGGCATTCAAAAGCTATATTGAGATTCTTAACCTTTTTTTAAAATTCAAATATTTATATTTATTTTATTAATATTTTATTTGCACACCTACAATAAAATAACACATAGGCTACAGTGTACATGTGGAGAATCACTGCTCTTGGGACTTGTGCATTCAACAAAACTGATGTCTCCAAGCTGTCAAAACTGGAATCTAGGCAAACTGTCACTAGCAGGAATCAAGAGTTACCAAGGTGTAAGGCCCCAAACAACCCGGTTGACAAGGTTTTTAAAAGGGTTTATGGTTGTTCATGTRCTATGAGTTAGACTCACAGGAGAAATGCTGACAAGATGTTCTCAAGAGGTCAAAACAACAAAAAGAACTTTACTGGCAGCTTCAGAAATCTGAGGAACTTTGGCAAAAGGTTTAGCACAACATTCAATCAACATAAAATAATTCTCAAAGAATTAACTTGGCCCATTCAGCTTGGCAAACTTTAATCCCATTTGATTACAAGTTATTCAAAAATTCCAAGGAGAGGGAATTAGGAGAAAGAAAGAAGAGATACAGAAAAGAACATAYCCAGCTCCCAGATTCCAGTGGTGTTCAGACAGAAACTCCAAGAGGAGGTAGGGTCAWGACATCTGAGTCCCTCATGTGTTGTGGCCTTAAATACCCCAAGGCCCTTCCCCCAGGTAGGACTTCTGGTCATTTGGCTGCTCAGGAGCTGTATTAGGGGCTCCAGGGGTCGGGTGAGGTGCATTGGTTCCAGTGTGCACCCACTGCTGGGCTGGAGTGTACAGGGCAGGCACTCATCACCGGGACAAGGCCTGACCTACCCCTGCCCCTGCACACATGCATCCCAAAATGTCTCAAGACATCAATCTTTCCAGTCTCTCACATAAAGCCACCACTCAGCCAGTGTTTCATCTACTCATCTTTTAAATATCTCCAGGAATGGTGACTCTCGCACTACCCTGGGCAGCCTGTCCCAATGCTTGACCWTCCTTTTGGTGAAGGAATTTTTCTTATTATCCAACCTACACCTCCCCTTGAGACCAATTCCTCTTGTTCTATCGCTTGTTACTTGGCAAAAGAGACAGACCCCACCTGCCTACAAACTCCTTACACCAAAAAGTACCGTGAAAGTAGTTGGCTTCAGGATTCCTTTTGACATCAGTTGGATCCCAGCCATGCAGAAAGAGCTCGGTCTGGGAGAGACAGAATAGGCTGTCCATATGGTGAGATACTCAAGAAGAAAATAATTTGAGAAGACAAAATTGCACCCCTTATGCTCGCTGTTGTTTACTTGAAACAGCATGGCATATGAAGGCAAAGGGCAAATGTAAATATTCCATTTTCTTTGAAACTTGAAAGAAATAGAAGATCTATCTTGTCTGAAAATCAGAATTTACAGGTCCCTAAGAAATCATGAGTATAAGCAGTTACATAGATTTTTATTTGTATTACTCAAATGTACAAGAATGGGGACAAGAGGAGGGACCATGTCTATGCCTAGGCAGATGAGCGCAGAATTGCAAATCCCCAGTTCAAAAAGCAGACACTTTCTTTTACAACTGAAAACAAGACCTCAGAGGAACCAAGGCATCATAAACACTAAAAAATTAGGGTATTTGCCATACCAGGCAGGAATTCTTTCCTCAAAAGATGATCATTCAAATRTATCAACCTAGGAGAGAACACTTTTGAGATGTAACAAGTGCTGGTGGTGATCCTTTACCTAAGGAGGTGAATATTTTCCAGAGTATTTCCTTTAGAGACAAGAAGCTGCCTGAGCTCTGACTGTGATGGTGAAATGCACAGTTGCAGCTGTGTGGGTACCTAAGTGGGCATCCTGGGTAAAAGATGCTGTAAGAGGACCAAGAGTACACCAGGGGAAGGAGACACCAGCCCTCAGAATGGATTTGCAGCACTACAGAGCCCAACCACCACTCACCTCCCAGTGCAGGGAGAAACTCCAGCAGCACATAATGGGGCTCTCTCATAGTATGTTTTAGCGCAGCCTTTAAGCACTTGCTTGCATAGCTAAAGGTAGGTACCACCTTATGATGTTGGTGCTGCCTAAACCCATCCCCTTTCCCACAAAAATTTACCCAACCTGTGACTTGTGTGACCATCCCACCAGTCACTGCTAAGGAAATTGATTTTTTTACATCATCCAGGAATCTTGACCATTGCCAGGAAAACACCACCACTTTAAGCATTGTTACTGTGGGATGACACCCTTGGGTTATCAGCCATCCTCCTGCAAGGCACACATGGCCTGCAAGGGATGCCCCAGATATATCCAGATTTTAAAACTTAGGGCATTTGTGAAATCYACTCTGATGTAATTTTTTGTCTGTCAAAGTGCAGCAATGAGCACTCACATAACAGGAATACAAATAAAACTTGAAAACTGCCTGTTTAAAGCCCTTGTCATTTACTCGGTATCTATCAGCTTAGAGAGCTTTAAGTAGTTCTGCTTTAGAAAGCCTAAATAGAGCTTGAAGTGACTGCTTTCACCTTCTTTCTGAGTATTTTAGGAATGAGACTTTTGTCAGYGTTTATATGTTCTTTTGAAAAAAAGATTTTAATTTTTCATATTCCAGTAACTAACACTTCAGGGAAGCATTTTACACTTACCAAGGAGTGCTTCACTTTAAGGCAGAGGTGACTTTCTGCTCATGTGAGCAGCTACTCTGTATAGCAGTTTCTCCATAAACTAAATTGCTATTAAAAATATAAATATATAAAAATCTCTATAATTAAACAGAATCTTTCACGCAGGCAACTGACATCATACAAGTAGCAGACTGGGAGTTGGTGATGCCACTCAAGCACTGACACAGAAATGCCAGAACTGCTYTCAGCTCAACTCCCTCCAACTGCAGGCTGGTCCAACATCCATAACAGGAATACACAAGCCCCAGCCCAATTACTGCCCAGTCCTCTGGCACAAAACCACTTCCAGCCATGGTGACAAGCTGGGTGTCCTCAGCAGTACAGACAGTTACTSCTGCAATACTCTGGGCCTAGATTTCTCCATGAGGGATGGCAGTCATGGGAAGCAAGAGACATGCATTTTGCATTGATTGCAGAAGCACCAACAGAAGCTGTCCCCTCACAGAAGCTGCCCATGCACCAGGAGAGTTGCCCACAGGCTCTTGCTCTCTCTTCCAGCTCTTTCTGATTTATAAAGCAGTTAATTAGAAACTGAGACTTGGCTATCTGAATGAAAAAATAAAAGCAAGCAAGGAAATAATCCTTTTCTAAGAGAATGCAATGAGAGTTTCTGTTGCTTAGCAATTTTTTACCCAGTCACTGTTCTTAACTGTCTATGCCAGAACATCCTCTGCTGAGTGCTTTGCCTGACCCTAAGCCCAAGGCTCTTGCAAGAGCCTTCCTGAGCCACTGCCAGCCCAATTTCCAGAGTCACTGCTTGCTTGAATGGGGAGTTAGAGAAAACACATCCACCTCAACATAACAGAGCACTCCATACATTCCCCAGTGTCAAAGGACTCAACCTTTACATCATATCAGTGCTAAGGCTCCAGGCAGGAACACTCCATACAGTCACAGACCAAGGTACAATGCATAGTAGGAAATCAATAAAAAATAGTTCCAACTGGATACCGAAGAGAACAAGAAATCCTCACCATGACAACTGTGTGCATACAGCTTGGGATGCTCCRTGGTGCAGCCCCTCTGTACTGACCCTGCAGGACTCCAGCAAGCAGGAGAGAGGCAAGCTCACCATTTCTCTTGTAGAAGTAGTCATCATTTTCCTTTATTTCTTTGCTACTATTAAAAATAACTTTTATTAGACTGCTCAGTTTTTAACTCCACTAACCAATGCATCTAAAGTGTGTTTTTTTACTGCAAATATATATCACTAACTAACTGAAATCAGCTCAGTTTACAGCAGAATGGTTGACAGCTAAATCTACCTCCCGAGCAAACACACAGTTTCTGCAAAGACCTACACAGATAAATGAAAGCAGCATGGGGCAATATGCTCTGCCCCTGAAAACCAGCTTGATCACAAAGACACCCCGATGAGGCAGGTTTCTGCTGGTCTATACCTGTAAAAAGTGGGGATCTTCATGGACAATCATTTACCTTTTTATCAATGGTATCAATCAACTAAGACTTACCTGGTTTGCCTATTCTAGGTTTTCACAAAGTCAGAATTCRCCATATATGTACTGTTTTTCCAGCAGCTACTTTTTGGAAATATTTCCTCTATGAAAGCATCAATACTCAAAAGCCTAATTTCATCCTCTTTTTCTCCATGAGTCATTATAACAAGTGAGAATGTTTTCAAAGGCATCTTTTACTCTCTGTAAGGACCACATAGCAAAACAGGAGCTATCAAAAGATTCATTACTGCACCTTTGCAGGCCCAAAGCAAATTCTCAGGTTTTGTCAGATTTCAAAGGCTAGAAGTCCTCCTTTCCATTTTGACGGAAATACATTTTTCATTATATGAAAACTGGTGAATAATAATGCTCAGAAATCAGATGGAGTAGATGAGACTTTAAATTTTGGGATCGTCTAGATTTTTATTTCAATAAGGCAATGACAATATTGAAGTGTTGGAAAGTCACTTGCCTTCCAGTCTATAGCAAACATGGCATGCAAAGCCAAATAAAGTAAATGCAACAGCCACTTCTTGTCACCAGACAGGAAACAGCCAGATGCTGAGGTCTGAGCAATAAGGGGTGCTCCTTCTCTTTAACATCCTGAGAAGAAGAGCAGAAAATTGAGCTGGAATTTTGCATCCTATTCTCAGAGCAAGTAGTTAGGCATTGGTATTCTGAACTGAAGATCAAATATCCCTGTGCAGCCCTGACCCTTCTTGCAACTACCAAAGCAGTCTCCACTGCAGCTGCACWTGGGTATGCATGGACATACACATTGGCGTACTTTCAGGAAATGAAAAAAGAACAAGGGACAGTTCAACCTATGTGAGAAAACATGGTGAGAGCTGAAAATAATACTGCATTATTGTCTGCTGGTTGTTTGTTAYAGTAATAAAACTGGGCAGATCTACACAGAGCAGGCCTAATGTTTGCCCTAAGGATGTCACACTCAAAAATAGATAGCTGAGAGATGAGGAAGGAATACTTCACATATCTACTGACAACTTCAACAAAACATAAGGTAGATACTGTTTTATATCTTTGGTTGGAGTATTTCTTCTGTAAACAGGAGACAGATTCCAGATTAAAAAAAAAAGGTGAAAGAATAGAGGAGACTGCKGTGGCCCTAGCTGATTTTACAGCTGTGTATGGGCCTGGGCTTGGACCCAGYGYGGGCACGGACTAACTGACATAGCATGGGCCGGACTAGCTGACGCAGCCAGCCAYGGAGGYAAACAGCATTGGTCAATTGAAACTAATTAACCAATTAGAACAGGGATCATGGTGCATGGACATTGGARGCTGCCTGGCCATGTGATTGGCTGAGGCRTGTGTGATTGRTGTAACTGCAYGTGCGGGAGATAAGAAAAGTGTGTATAACTCATGCTAGTTTGCTGGTAAAGAGAGTTMATAAAGAAGAACMTGGACCTGCTTCCCTCGGAGTTCGCATCATCTTTCCTGAGGGGTGCGTCAGGAAACAAAAAATCTGGGCAAAGCACCTGCTCAAAGGGCAGCATGGAGAATGCTTGATGGCAGAAGAGGGGGCATGCTGCAGRACCAGCAGGCACAGGTGTCCTGGTACACAGTTGTCCTGGCACACAGCTGTCCTGGCATGCCACTTCTAGTGGAAGGAGTGAATGACGACAGGCAGCAGGACACCGTACTAAACTCCACAAAGGTGACAAGAAGCATCAGCTAGGCAGAAGGCTAGAGAGATAGGAGATGATCAGAAAAGACTGGCAGCATTGCTGTGGCAAAATCCAAAGGAAGGTGGCAAACAACAGTGAGGTGAACCCATCTGGAGAAAGGAAAGAGCTGAGCAGAGTCCAGGAAGCAGGAAAAAGGAAATGGTTGGGGGCACTCCAAAACACAAGGCTTTGGCAAGAAGTTGTCAGTAAAATGTGTGATTTAGTGACAATGGAAACATAGAAACTGGAAGACTTTCTTAACAGCATTCAGCTACGAGGGGAAGTTAGGTAGGTCCTGAAACCAGGCTATTGAGCCAGTGCACTCTGAGTAAGAGCRTGTCTGGCACAGCCAAAGACACTCAAGAGGAGGCTTCATGCAGAGGAATCAAGAACTGCAACCTTTGTTTCTCAGGACTGTCATCACAGTCATGCCTGAGGAGAAGAAAACTCACTTTTTAGTAAAAATCATCTATTACCCCATGAAATATGTTTGAATATTGTACGAAGTGAAGTCTTGCCTTTCAAAATTATCAAATCCATACATAAGCAACTTCAAGACAGCTTGAAATAGAAAACCCTGRGGAAATTTTAGGCAACAGAGAGCAGGACACCAAAGCTGGACTGTGGCAACCACACCAGAAAGGGTTCATGTCATTTGAAAAGTAGTATATGGATGTGGATGTGCTAAGGCATCTCTCACATACAGAATTAGTGAATGAGTTTTAAGAGAATTTTGACAGATAGTCAAACAGTAACAGAAGATCCCAAAAGAAGATCCCTTTGCATGAAGAAAGACCAGAGGAGATGCTGTATCACATCATGTCCCACAAAGTTTGATCAATACTGGCCTATGTAAGGGGAATACAATAACCTGGCTGCCAGTGGGAATTTATTCATGATGCCTGTTATAGCACTGACTGCTGCCATAGAAATATGGGCAAAATAGGCACTGCTAAAAACACCACAGGGAACATGAAGCAGCCAACACCAAGTACTAAGTACATGCACAAACCCAAAGCTTGGTAAACCACCTTTTTGCCTCCCTACATGAGCATTTCTATCACATCACAGCCTCCCTGAACATTATAGACAAACATACAGCTAAAACCACAGGCTCAGAGTGASGTATATTGTGACCAAGCACACAGAAGGATCCCAGGGAACCCACCTGGTCATGTGCAAGATGACAAARACATCTCTCCCAACTGCTGAGTGCGGCATGTACTCACGTCCATGCTCACACAGCCATCATCAGCTCAGCACTGTTGGAACTTACAAACTATACAAGCTGACTGATAGACATGAATGCAATGGTGACTTATTCCAAGAAACATTAAAGAGAATAAATCAAATCTGTATAAAGAATGCAAACAATCAATGTCAATCCAGGTTAACAGCCAGCTTTGTCTTGTGATAATGGTCAGAGGCCCCATTGAGAGAGAAAAGGCAGTTTTTAATTATTTGGTATTTCCATGGGTGACTACTTTAAGGAGGAGAAGAGGGTAGAGAAGAATCCAGATGGTCTCCGATCTCTCCTTTCCTTTTCCTTCAGTGCACTGCAAAGAAATGGGCCATACTAACCACATATAATTCAGGTCACTGAGCAGCTACAAAAACTGCTGGGTAACTAATGTGGATAGCTAACCAGCTATTTTTGTTCCACATTTCACTTCTCACTATAGGGCCCCGTGAAAGAGAAAAAATGCAGCCATTAGACACTGCTAGGTAAGTTCAGGTAGTATCAAGTTAAATAACATCAGGAAAAAGCATGCTAAATAAGAAGATATTCTGTTTGCACATTTAATCATAGAATATTTTAGGTTGGAAAAGCCCTCTAAAATCATAAAGTCCAACTATTACCCACCACTGCCAAGTCCACCACTAAACCATGTCCTCAGCTACCACATCTACATGTCTTTTAAACAGTTCCAGGGATGGTGACTCTATCACTTCCCTGGGCAGCCTGTGCCACGCAGTACTTTTAGTAAAGAATTTTCCCTTGAGATCCAATCTAAACCTCTCCTGGTGCAACTTGAGGCTGTTTCCTCTTGTTTTGTCACTACTTAACTGGAAGCACAGCCAAACCCCCACCTGCCTCTAATCTAAGGGAATTGTAGAGAGTGAGAAAGTGCCCCTGAGCCTCTTTTTCTCCAGGCTAAGCCTCCTGGATTTCCTCAGCTTGTCCTCATCAGACTTGTGCTCCAGACCATTCCCCAGCTTCCCAGCTTCTTCAGCCCCTCGATGTCCTTTTTGTCATGAGGGGCCCAAAACTGACCCCAGGAATCAAGGCATGGTCTCACCACTGCTCAGTACAGGGGGAATGGTCACTGCCCTGGTCCTGGGGGCCACACTATTGCACTGGGATACTGTTGACCTTCCTGGCCACCGGCCACCTGAGGGAGTAATTGATACTGCTTCGTTCTGAATGCACAAGGAGCACACACCAGGCATGGATACTTCCCTAGCCAGGTCTTGCTAGAAGGTGCTCTAAAGAAGTCAGRCTCTTTAGTTGTCATTAATAGCATCATGCTTTAGATTAAATGATACATTAATTGTATAATTTCTTAACTCAAATTAAGCACAACTTTCTTAATGCAGACTCATATTTATATGGTTTTTGTTCTATACTGTCATCTTTCATGCTGGAAAAAAAAAGACCTTCACATTATTCCAGTAAAATGTGTCCTTTTCAAGCTGGTTAAAACAATGCCTTAGCACGGAGATTACTTTGGCACACTTCACTGAAATAAGCATTAGTAAGCAAGCACCCAGGTCTCCCAAATATCCTGCACTCCAAACATCCAAGYTGATGTCTCCCTGAATTTTCCATGTGCAAACGCACATCTCCTCATGCTCTGCCTGCAAACCTGCCTGCAGTAAATTCAGAGCTTGRTTCTGATACAAAAGTGTGCCTCAGTACATTAGCATCAGTCTAGCAGATTGCCTGAGAATATTTTCCTTTGTCATTATTGTGTATTGAACTACACTACATCTGTGCAAGATGGAGCAGACTTTGCTGCAGAGTGGACATAAACAGGCTTTGAAGTTCAGATGTGGTGTCTGCCCTGAATAGCCAATYAAAACCGGATTGTGTCTGATACCTGGCTA
The DNA here is from genome assembly GCF_030028575.1 of Malurus melanocephalus. Lineage (NCBI taxonomy): Eukaryota > Metazoa > Chordata > Aves > Passeriformes > Maluridae > Malurus > Malurus melanocephalus. Next base: position 37,244 of record NW_026623982.1, on the reverse strand, counting down.
TAGCTACAGTAATTCCAGACAAAAGCAAGCTTAGGAAGCRCAGTTGTTTGTCAGTATCTATGCAAACAATCATGGGAAATTCCATCATCCCTATGGAAACCATAAGGTCTGTGACACTACTGCCAGCAGTCAGTACACTCAAGTCATCCACTAAATTAAAACGAAGACTAAATTGCACTAGAAAGCTCAYCACTACAGCATACATATATGAAGTAATGTAAATTAAAAGGGATTGGGTTTGGAAAAGAAATCTGTTTCTTAAGCCAGTTACACTTTTAATCTAGATTCAGTTCCATTCCTACATGGCAGAACTATGTAGAGCTACAAAGATATAATGTGAAAAATACACTGTCAAGACACCCAAAAATCTTGAAAAAACTGAAGTTTTCTGCATTTTCCAGAGAATCACCTTATTTGGGGAATAACTGCAGTGTTGCTGTAATATGAGTCTCTTAGCAGTACCAGTGAGTATTTCCATCTGTAACTCCATTTTAACTTCATTTTTGTGAGAGAATTCACATTAAGGTCACAGCAGATGAAGAATGCTTMCAATAAAAGGGATATATGCTATTCYTCTCATGCTAGCTGCTGGACTGAATTACTACTGCTACAACTATATAATAACTTTTATCTTGCTGCCGAAGTGCTCCCCAAATCACATTATTGGTGGCAGATATTTTCAAATTCTGTTCAATACACCAATCCAGATACTCTCTAGAGTTACAACTAATTAAAAACATTCCATTTCAAGATGTACCAATGGAAGGGTGRAGACAGCTTTGAGACACATTGTGGCACTACTTCCACTGCTGGCAACACACTAATGTGTGCAATAACCCCAACTAAAACAAACTCAAATGCATATATTCAGATCAGAACATCTGCACTATTTTCATTTACTCATTTGAGGATATCTTCATGTCCCCGTTTGAAAGACAGGTATTTGCTAATGAAGGCAGGGACCCCCCTTGGAGTGTTGGCTATGACCTCCCTTCCCTCCGAATTATTATAGCTTTGGAAAAAAAAATCACGGGCTTTCAGGCAGGAATATGGGTAAAAGGGAATAACAGTTTTTACTAATATATATATATATATATATAACAAGGTGAAACAAGTAACAATAACAATAGCAACAACACAGCCCAGTCCTAAACCCAGTGACAGCCTTACTTCACCCCTTGGTGAAGTTACAGTCTCGTTGGCAGAAATGCTGTTGGCTCCCGGCCGGGCAGAGAGGATGTAGCAATTTTCCGGAGGCTGCAGGGGATATGATGGCGCGGTCCCGGCTAGCTAAGATCTCCCGCGGCTGCGATGATCGATACAAAATGGCAGAGGTGGATGGAGAAAAGTTTCTCTGAAAAACTCACAGCGGAAAACGCCGGTGCTCTTCTGGACAGCAAGAAACCCAGGACCTCAAAAGAGACGAGCAGGAATCCCGCGGCTGCAAGACGGGATGGAGCAGAGTTCACCCTCCTGAAGCTGGAATCCTAGGCAAGGCACAGCAGAGCAAACCACGGTGCCGCCAGCAGGACCCCCCTCTCCGCGAAAAGCCCCGAAGGAAAAAAAAAACCAAAAAAAACCAAAACTCCCAATCCCCCCCTACCACACAAAAGCTGTCTCCCACCATTAGGGTGTGGCCATAGGTATCATTGTCCCTTCAATCACCCGGCCATTAACAGGATGACTCGGCCATCAAGGTATCCCAGCAACAAATGGGAAAGAAAAAATTCCCAAAGAAAAGGAACAAAAGGAGAAGAATTTWTAACCCACAACACTTCAGGACTGAGCATCAACTTTTTGGACTACACCACCTTTAAAGGTGTGACAGGCCGGGTTGGACAGGGCTTGGAGCAAACTCGAGCGAAAGGTGTCCCAGCCCATGGTAGGGGGAAGGAACAAGATGGTCTTTAAAGTCCCTTCCAACACAAACCTTCTATAGGGTATGATTCTATGAGCTGAACAAGCCATGCTTATCTCTTAGGCACAGAAGTGCTGACAGGGAAGCAGCCTCCCTGCTGTGCTGCCAGGGCCAAACCCTCAGCTGCAGGAAGGAGCAGCACACCACACACTTCAGGGAGGACTGCCGATTTCACGTACACACAGGGGTCAGTCAAACATTCCTACACCTTGTGCACAGTCACCTAACAGATTCATATGGACAAAAGGAACAAAATTCATCTCTTATCTATCAAGTGCTTTTCACACATGCAGAAAATGTATTGTTTTTGCTGTTTCCCCCTCCTCTATCAGCATCCAGAACTTACTTCCAGGAGTCCAAGAAGGTGAGCCGTACTCAGATTAGTGCAAGTAGTATACAACTTCTGTTACTTGTTACAACAGACTCATTTTGACCCACAGACTACATGGATACTGATACAGGGCATTTACCTTTTTTAGGCAAACCAAGTATCTACCACAGCAAACACAGGATTACCAGCTGCTGTCTGACCTGTTCAGACTTCTTGCAGGGGAGTCAGTGCTTTACTCATATAGTGGAAAATGGGTGATTAACAYGCCCATATAGACCTTCCTCAGTAAAACCCTGCTGCTAATCTGCACAGAGCGGATATTTTTTCATCTTTGTTGAGAAACAAGGTGTCACTGGGGGTGCCTCTCCGTGAGCAAAAAGCTACAGAAACCACTGCCACACCATGGAGCCCACATTAACTACCTARACAATTACTGATTGGAGATTTTTGGATGAAAGAAGAACGAATAACTTCTGAGAAGTAAATTACCCTTAATTACACAGATGAGTAAATTCCAGTCAGCTCTTGTTTTCTTTACACTTTTCCTCCAGCTGGCTTCCACAGCAGACTTACTCCTTGGTTTAGATTTCATTCTTGTCAAACTCAACAGAAAATAAATTATTAGCCAACTTATATGAAACAAATCTTCTGCAATCTTCTCTCATGAACTATGAAGACTGTAATCAAGATTTCTTTAATCCAGTGGAAAAATACTCTGGAATAAAGCAGCCCTCAGGAATCTACAGGATTCAGGTTGGCTTAAAGGTGGGCAAAGGGCTCTCTAGGGCACCAGGGAGAGGATGCTACTCTGCCTGTATCTTTACCCTCCCCAAGTTCAAGTGGAAGTAGAAGCCTTTGAATGCAGCAACCCACCCCCCCAGCACAGCCACAAGTTGCAAGTTTGTGCATGAATGGGGGAATAGAGAGACAGGCAGATGTCAGGTTTAAGCTAAAASTGCAAACCCTAACTTGGCAAACACAGAACAGCATTATCCATGAGGTCATCATTTTCCCTATGACATTCAGGCTACAGTACCATTTCAAAACCTAAAATACATATTATTTTCTCTTTAATGAGTGTAAATGAGAAAGACTACAATTGCCCTGCCCTTTCACATAAAAAAATAAAAATCCCTCCAAATTCATTGCACAACACCAGTGAAGAAAATGGGAATGAAGGTTCACTGCTTCTGATCTTAGTGGAGTCACTGGCTTCACCTGCAAGATACAGAAGTAAAACCACACAAATATAGTTATTTGTCCCTGCTATGGGTATGTAAATCTAAGACTAATCTAACCTYTTACAATAAATCATCTACTCGAGTSCCCTGACCTTTACTAGACTTCTAATATGGGCCTGACAATCTAAACAAAACAGTGTCCTGCAATAACTAGGAATTATTGCCACTGACTTGGGAAGAGATGGAAAAAGTAGGAGTAAAAAGAAAATAAATCCCTGATGCACCAGGATCAGCCCTTCTCTACCAGGCTAAATTCTGAGGAAAGTCACAATTACAGTTTCATAAATTGCTGGAATTTGAGAAAATGTTACACAAAAATTGAGCATATTCTCGACTTTTTCAGCACAGATCTTTAAAATGCATTCTAAATTTACATTAGTGGGAACAAAACTATTTCCTGAGTCTCCTTGCTGCCATTTACCTGAAGACTCAGATGCCAAACTGAAAAGCAAATTAGATTATGCTTTGTCAATTCTTAAGATGTTCCTAAACACATTGTTCTAGAAAATAGATATCAAGAAATACATGTATACATCCAACTGCAGGGTCACCCTCATAAGCAAAACTCTGGCACAACTGCTAACAGCTGCAGACAGTGAACACAGATCAGTTCACATGGCTATGTATTCCAGTCTTGCCTAACATCCACACAGGAAGTCAAAAGGCCAGAAGGAGCTGTCTTCAAGTTCAAGTGGAAGTAGAATTTTAACCTGGTTAGCCAAGGGTCTGAACAATGAACAGATCCCCAAGCCACTTCTTCCAGCACAGAACTGATACTGAGGAAGGGCTAGTGCCAGGACTAAGGCTCACCTAGGGCTGGAATTCTCCAYTTGAAATAACAGCCAGGTTGAAAGGGGCATTGTCACTCATCTCTGATTCACAAATCAGCTTCATGCGATAGATGTTATAAAGCTACATCTTGATTAATTTTGCAGCAGCAGGAAACAAATTAAATAAAATGAAAAGCATTCCTGATAATTTCATTTCTTTTTACCCTGGCAAATACACATGATCCATGCTGCCAAGAGATCTGCCAAGAGATGCGAATGTAAATCTAYAACACCAGGACTTGTGCTCTGGTTGTATAGAGCCATTCAAAAGCAATTTCTCTGTTGTTTCTTTATTACAAATATTTATTACAATTTTTTTTCATACCTTCCTGTCAGAGGCAAAATAGCTGTGCCTAGCATTTAAATTACAGCATTCAACAAACTTGTTTATGCAAATTGATACTTAATRTATTAACAAGGCATGGATTAGCAGGAGGTAAGTATTCACACACGAAAATGACTGGTSCAGGCAGCAGCAAAGGAGATCAGCAGCAGCATATGCATTGGAAATTGTTCCGACAGTACTCCCAATCCAACATTAGTAACATTCTTAAAGGAATGTCATATATAAAATATGCTGTGCCATGTCATAGATAAACCTGAGAAGGCACTCACTGCTCAGGTGATGAGCAACAAATCTCTCCGCTGGATGACTGGATGAAGTTGCAGAGATTCATGGCCTACAGGGATAGAGAACTAACTATTGCTGAGAAAAGCTGTTTTCCACAAAGAGCTCATATACCCTGACTCTGCTCAAATGCTCAACCAGCTCAGAAGCGGGGAATGAAAGGGGTCCAGCTCTAGAAAACAAACTCCATAAGCAAACAAACCATTACAAGCAGCAAACTTGAAACTATTTTAAATAAATATTGCTTGTAGATAAATGCCTCTGTATTTCACATGCACCGATACCAAATCTTTACCTTTACTAATCAGCATCCAAGTATCTGACACTAGCTTTATCTTGTGCTCAATCTAGAGCATGAGGTCTAATGCTACCTAATGCTGCCAGTGTTCACTGTGCCTCAGTTGCATTCTGTGTCCAAGGTCAGACAGCAATGAAGCTGGAATTCAACAGGTTCCAAAGCAACTGAAGGAAGAAACACCATGCTGAGTTGTAGGGTATCACATGGGAGGATAAGCAAGATAAATAAAATAACTGACACGTTTGTCACTGTGGGRACCTAAAGCCAGCATTACAGCCCTGCAAGTTCTGAAGTTGGACTTCAGCCAAGAATTGTGTATCCCTAAGATGTGCTAAAATCAGAGGCAAGTCTGAAAGCCTGAGTGGAGACTGATTGGACAGAGAAGGACGTTACCAAGGCAGCGTAGCAAACGGCCTGTGATAAAACAAAGAAGGAATGCTGAAGAGGAACAAAGCCAGATGAGGCGGGTGCCAAAGACAGAGTAAAAGAAAATGAAAAGCCTACCGAACAGCTGCTTTTGCAACTATTATAATGCACGAATCATATGCTGRTAAGTAGAGAACGGACTGGTAATTAGCCAATAGACAGCTGCCATTTCTGCTCAACCCACGAATGAAGGGATYTTTGCTCGTTACTTGTGTCGCATTGTCCGTCTCTACTGCGACATGTTACAGTCAGGCTTTGCCTTTAGTCTCACAATCAGCTTTGCCCGCAAATGTAAAAATACCTGAAATACTGATTTAGGATGCAGAGAGTGAGCACACACACACAGAGAAAGACCTTAATTTAGTATAAATTATTTGATGCTTGGCTGCTTACAATTGTTAAAGCATCACCTCACCAAAGTTGTCTTTCTGGAACATTAGTGGTATCAAAGGTTCATTACATTCTGGCTGATCTTGAATGAGCAAGATTTCATCCAGCATTTCCTCTCCTTCTCATGGCAGGTTTCTATCAAGTTGGTGCCTGACCTCCACCTTGCCAGGTGACCACTGAGGCTGAAAACTCATCAAATCTGAGAAATGTCTGCTGCTTTTGWCAATAAATTGCTTCTTGAAGCCTTGCTGAGTTTTTTTGTGACCTCTTGTTCCTTTGCCTGAAAAAATTTTGAGTTTTTTAACTTTTTCTTCTGTATTTTCTCCCTTCAGCTTTGCTTTGCAGCCTGCTACATTGCGCTCAGTCTTGCTCTTTGATCTAATTTATCTAATTTGATCTAGTTTATAATTGCATCTGATACCTTCACTCACTCAAACCTTCCCAAAGCTCTTTTGGGAGGCTGAATCTGAAGGATTGCCAGGCAGAGACACATCACTTTCCAGCAAATACAGCAGTAAAGCTGTAACAGGCCATATTTTCCAGCCTGATTGCGTATGCAATTAAATATTCACTCTCTGTTTAATGATGGTGATTCCAAAGAATCCAAAGAGTTATTTTGGTTCTAATCTTTTCTAATTGATTCCCTTGGGAGGTGGAAAGATTTGAACTAGATTTTCTATCACAACTTCATCACTATTTTGAGACAGATAATATGCAACTTCAGATGTACCACAGTTGTATGTTCCAATAAATACCTCCTTTTCTTTTCTTTTTTTGCCATTAATATTACTTTCCCGCAGCCTAGTTAAGTGCTGTAGTCTGTACTTATTCAATCAGTGATGAGTTACTGAAAAAATCACTACAGCAGACCAACAGAACTTTTCTATAGCATTAGAACTTACTGCTGAATTCCAAAGGATCTAGATTTGTTTATTATGAGTTAAAGACCTTTCCAGGTCCAGGAATGCTGYGATCAACACATCCAACAGAGCAAGATTGCTACTGCACAAGGGCTGTTAACTTCGCTTACACGTTTTTAAAGTTGTTACTTGCTTTCTCTCCAACTTGCCTTTCAGTAAAGCGGGCCTCACTTGGGTTACTACTCATATCACTTATCCAGCCCAAGCTGAAAGTCTGAACAAGCAAATAACACACATGACCTTGGTTTCTTCACTGCACAAATGACAACAAACCCTGCCATGTTTACAGAAAGCAAGCTCACACTTATCTCTGTGATAATATATCATGAAGTAAAAAACACTTCATCTAATCTCACAGTACTGTTCTGCTAGACYAGACAGGTTGTCTCTTTTATGCTTTTGTCTTTATGGCATCAGCTTTTAGCCAGGTAACAATTCCTTTAGCTTATTGAATATTAACAGATATTAAAAATATAGGACAGCTTCTTGGGGACACACCTGTACCAGAAGTGAAGGTGAGGGGGATGGAGCAGCCAYCATCAGAAGCACACAGTCAGTAGGCCCTTGACTTTTTGGGACCCATGGTTCATGCTTTACTTTAGGTTCAGTTCTGTGGGAGCATTTTGTACAAAACTCCTACAACTCCTATTAAGGTGGGATACTCAGGACTTCAGACATCAGTTTACTTTCAGCCTTTTAATCTTAATGTTCTTATCTTTTAAACTATGTTCACAAGGTAAAGAYGGTCCCAAAATCTGTCACTTTCATAGTAAAATACCTACAAAGAAGACAGGAGCAGCCACTGCATATGGCAAATGCTGACAGAAACCCTTGTACTGGTGGCATAAAGATACAACACAAATATGCACACTAAGACTGTACCAGCCAACCTTCGTGGGCTTGTTGGATCCCACTGGCATCTCCCCAGGCATGATTAGGCAGCAAGCAGCCTACACATACATTTTCAACTGATGTATCATGAACACAATATTTATCAAGAGTGTTGGTTCTAGAATCCAGTTGTAAACTCCTAAAAAGYAAATCTGAAAATGTTCAATCATATAAAGCCATAACAAATATTTCAGACTAGTAGGAGCTCAGGATTAACAAAACTTAACATTGGTGCAGTGCAACTCTGACACATTATCAACCTCCAAAACAAGGAAAGCTCCATATCCATCCATCCATCCATCCATCCATCCATCCATCCATCCATCCATCCGTCCGTCCGTCCGTCCGTCCGTCCGTCCGTCCATCCATCCATCCATCCATCCATCCATCCATCCATCCATCCCTCCCTCCCTCCCTCCGTCCGTCCATATATCCATATATCCATCCATCCATCCATCCATCCATCCATCCATCCATCCATCCATCCATCCATCCATCCATCCCAACACTGAATTATCCCTTAATAAAACCCCAGAAGATCAAACATACAGAAATTTTTGTTTCCCAGAACAACTGCTAACAGATTATCTTCAGGGTTTGCAAAACAAGGTAAAAGCAAACTGCAAAGCCAACAAGGTATGACTGAAAACTAACTAATCACAWCTCAGAGCAAAGCCTAAGCAAAGAAATCTGGAAATTCATCAGTTCTTAAAATTCTAGTAGCCAAAAAAGTGGGCAATGCAAATTCTATCCTGTATTTACATTAGAGACTTTGGACAATACAACGATCTTGCGTGTAGGGCACACTTTTGTGGGTGAGGTATCAACAGAAACACTTTGCAATTTTAGACAAGGACTCTGAAACATGCTGTGTTCCTCCTCACTGACATTACTACATCTCATTCTTCTCAGGAAAGCATAATTCATCAGTAAAACATACCTCTTTGTCTTAGCTAATGCTGGGACATTTCTCAAAGTCCATCATATTTTTKCAAACAGTTTGTAACAGATTTAGCTAGCATTAAGAAAATGTCCTATTAATAAATATCCTGACATAGTTACTTTCCTTTATTTCTTTAATTTAGTCCACGCTGGTACAAGGTGTTGAAGTACTGTGTACATACAGAAACAATGGAACAGCACTGGATATTGCTGAGCCCAATACATWTATTTCAAAATAACTTCCAACAGAAATCTAAAAAATTTAGATCCAGAATGACAATGCCAAAAGCTACAGTATTTGCATCTGTTATGGTAACTCAGCATGAAAATTTAGGAGAACTCACACTAGCTCATAGCCTAGCTGCAAACTGTAGCCACAGCTCTGCTAAAGACATTTCTGTCCTCACATTCCTTTACCACAAATTCCCCTCTCCTTTCTGGCCACAGTTATTTCTGCAGCGAGGCTCTGCAAGGCACAGCCCAGTTCCAGTGGTCTAACTGCACAAGGATAGCCTTGGGCTCTGGTACAGCCGAAACCTTATTTTTATGTAGCTTCTTCTCTGTAATTGTTAAAATGTCAGCTCAAAATTGCATGGCAGAGTTTCAGTTCATTTTTAGTTCTGTGGGAGATGATTGTGGCTTTTTAAAGTTCACTTGACATCAAAACAGCCTAGAAAGAGAAAATGTAATTAAAATCTTCTTGTGGTTATTAGAAGTTTAATCACCAGCAGCCAGTGAAGGAAGCTGCAAATAACACCTTCCCCGCCATCAGAAAAACAACTCAGCTGCTTCTGGCACACAGAGATGGCCCCTGATTTGATAATGTCTGTACTTTTACAAGTTACTTATTATAGCTATAAGCACATGGAGGTTTCACCAGCTGCCCAAAAGTACACCATAAAGCACAAGTAACGAACTGTCTAACTTCTAGCATTTATTTATGTATTTCCAGGTGTTTGTGCTCAAAAAATAGCTTTCAACTTGCACACAAATTGCCATTAACTGATGCTGCCCCAAATAGGTTTGCAACAGTCAGCAACAGACTTACATGTCACACAGGCATGAGATATCTCTCTAGTTTCTCTTTAATAATGAAGATTGAAAGGCGACTGCATGGGTCTYATTATTGTTTTCAAGTTATGTAGAAACATTTCTAGTAAAATAGTAGCTCAATAAAGACAGAAATAAAATTTGTTATGCTTTTTCCATTTGTAAAAAGAAAGGAAAATACAATGAGTCATAGCACCATGTAAGCTTCAGCAAAAAAAAAACAAACTAGCTCCATGTGAAACATGAATGAATCATGTCAGACTGTATCATCCAAGTGTTATAAAATACAGGTTTCATTTCCTCCCCCACCCCCAATTTTTATGTGAGCTTGCAGAGTATAAGCACTGCCTTGCAATACCAGTTAATGCCYTGTTCTGAAAAGGGTATTTTCAGGAACAGCTCCCAGAATTACAGGGGCTGAAAACAGTAACATGTAGAAATAACAGTTGAAAACAGTAACATATAGAAATAAAGTATTTAAACTTCAGTGAGAAACCCAGTGACAGCATTTCTATATCCAAGCTTTCTCCTCCCTCTTCAGTGTTGTATGTGATAACTTTCCTTCAGAAATACTTTCTCTTTTCCAAGAATGAAACAGCTCTTAATAGATACTCCTCTTGTTTTTCTAATGGTCACTGATAACTTAAATTTCTCTCTCTTCAGTGGGGTTCCAATGCCTTCCAATTTAATACCACCGGCAAATTTCATTAAAGTCCTGTATAACACATCTTCCAAATCAGCAAAGAACTTGAATTAAGCCTTGCAATCGATTCTGGCAGCTCTCCACCATGCCACCTCACCTTTCCATATCAATATGCTCCCTTTCTGTCACATCTTTCAGCCAGAGAGCCACGCTGCCATGGTCCTATTTTAGGCCAACTGTGACTTTTAATGGAAATCTGAATGAAGAAATATCAACTGAATTATTGCAATACAAACATATCACATTAGGTGCATTCTCTTAATCCACTGAAACATTTACAACAGTAATTGAGTAAAAGTAAATTTGGCAAGATCATTTATAGATAAAACCTTGAGACACAGCACTAGAGAGAATGTTGAAGAGGTGTTTGAAGAGAGGAACAATTTTTTTTAAATGCAGTGCAATCCAGCTAAACTACTTCAACAGCAATTGCATAATCAGCTATGCTAGGCTAATTATCATTTAAAATAAAAAAAAAAATAAGAGGGAGACAAATATTGTTAGTCAGAACTCCATGTGGAGACTCGGGGTGGATCTGGGAAACTGTTCTCTGGTTCAACCAGTGGGCACGGTAGCCAGAGCAGAGGCTACTGAACAGGCTTTGGTGATGGAAGTCCAGAGCAAGTAACCACCCAATTTATTACTTGTACATAAACTCAGTATCTGGAGCCTTTTGTCATTGTCTAGAAAAAATACTATTTCACCCTGAGCACCCCAACTAATTTCTTCAGGGCTCATTTGCATCCCAGATGTTTTGCATGGTACAGGTTGTGATGCTTAAAGATGGCCCTCTGGGCCATTTGGCATTGTTGTCTGAAACCAGCTTCAGCAGAGAAGGTCCACCAAAATTCTTCATGATGTATTAACYGGACACACAATACAAGTGCTTCACAGGACTTTTCCTAAACTTAATGAAACAAATTTTGCCCAGTATGATATATCAGAGGTCTATTATACTGTGAACATTAACATCTATTGCTAGGCCCAAGGCATCTCATTCCTCCTCCCAAATCATGTAGGATCTTTTAGGATGTATGTTACTTTTCTACAAAGCAGCCCTCACTAGAGGTGGCCTAATACCATGGTACCACTCCCTTTGAGCTTGAACTATGCAGGCTTGAACATCAAGAGACTAAAACCTGATATGATACCTCCTTTTCTGTCTCATTTTCAACATCTTTCTCTCTATAGTAAGATAGAGTCCCAGTCACCTCGACCAAAAGTGTTRCCTACCTCAGATTACAAACTAAAACAAGTTTTATGCCACACTCATCTCGTGTTACTGCTCCTGACTGCCTCCCTGTCCTTCTGCATCTCCATTTTCCTCCTTGCCGTCCTAAATGTGAGGGTAATAATAACAGCTATCCACAATTTATTGCTGTTTCTCTTCATAAGATGACAGACAACTCTCCTGATAACTTTGACCTTTTGTGTTGGTTTTGCTTGGCCTAGTTTTTGGAAGTGAGGGGGCCACAAAGATGGCTCCTGTGAGAAGCTTCTGGAGGCTT
>NW_026623982.1:6331-23963 GCF_030028575.1 Malurus melanocephalus | reverse complement strand
GCTCTTCTCTACCCAATGTGGTGGTGGGGGAGAGTGAATGAGTAGGTGTTGTGGGTGCCTGGCTTTTGGCCAGCATTCTAAACCACGACACCTTTTTATGCACCACCCGGCAAATCCCACTGGGTTGAATACATCCATCTTCAACACACACTCCCCAGCCTGTGCTTCCATCGCTGCATCTCTCTCTCTCATCTTCAGTGGTACACAAGGGAGGAGTCACAACAGACAYTGGGAACTACAGCCATTCAAGTAGCATCCACACTGGGTGTCTCTGCCAGCCATCAGCACACACAGGTTTCTGTCAATGGTTTGAGAAAGCTTGGCCTGAGTGGCAGGGTGATCCACATCACAGCAGCCCCTCCCAGGACATACTTCTTCCTACTGGCACCAGGGTCCTCATCACTGGCTTCTGACTGGAACTATGTGCAGTGCAGGAGTTGTACTTTTTTCTTCATTATAACACATTTCTTTCTGCAGAACAACTAGCACAGCACCTTAATGAAACTAATCAGTATTAAACCCAATTAACTTCTTCAATAATTCAGAGTCTTGCTGTTTATTAAACTAACAGTGGATTGAATACATTAATAATATTAAGGGTCACTTCGTATACACTTCACATGGTTAAGTGTGCCCAATTAGATTACCATGTATGCTCTCTGATATGTCAGGTGAGATAAACTCCCCATTACAGTTCTTATGGCCCCAGCACCTCCAAAACACAGGGAATACAGCTGCCTCAAGGTACCATGAAGTTTATTGTTTCTTGGAGAGTGACTTCCATTTAACACATCTTCCCTGTTCCTTCCCTGTTCTGCTACCCCATGTAAAGGGTTTCTTATTTGTTAACTAAAATGTTGCTCTTTCRTTGCACAGGTGGAATGTCCTCTGTGTCTGGGTATTATAACAGTTTTTTCATCACAGCAGAAAGAGGTGGCACTCTCAAGTTGTTTACAAGACTTTACTGTTTTCACACTGCTGCCGGGATAAAAGTATTGAGACCAAAACACACACAAAATTCAACAGCTACTGAAACAGTACACCAGAAAAGCCTCAGAAAGTATCAAGAAGTTGCGCTGTGCAGCACAGATGCTTTTCACTGCTGAAAACATGTAGATGAGTCAGACGGTTACAAAATTATCAGTATTTCTTTCCAAAAACTTTTGCATARTTAAAAATCAAAATACAAACCTGGGAAAATTATTTTCCTAACCCTAACCCTAAGCCAGGCTCAAGGCAAATGAACCAACTACAAAGATCTGTTTCATCATTTAGGCAGTGGAGGGGCAACTGAACATGTTTCTCTTCTATCTGGTTTYATTTTTGCTAATTAAACACTTCAGATGTGCACAGAGGCATCACCTTGCTACCATGCCAAGGCAGACTCTACGTGGCTCTGGGGCACTTATATAATTATTCTGGTGCAGCATTCTCAAATGTCAGTTTTCAGATTACTTTCTCCATTTAYTGCAAAGACTTTGTCTCCCAAGAAATTAAAATATTCCATGGAAAAACACACCCATGCTTTTAAGCAGGTATATAAAGCACTTGGCTGCCTTAGCCCTTCTCAACAGCACAGAATCATTTRTTCAGTCATTACTGGCTCTTTTCTCCTTCCTATCATTGATTCTGCTAATGAATTTTGACTAATTACACAATTCAGTTAGTTTACATTCCAGCCTTCCATAGACATTATACTTTGTAGCTACTAAACAAAAACCAGCTAAGACAGATTTTTTATAAACATTTTCTCTAGCTTGTGGTATTGCTGTGCTTGCTCCACAGGGCACATTTGCTCCCTCCATTCTGCCTTAAAGCCACATCATGCCAGGACCTGTGGTGTGAAAATGGAATTTCCCTCTGCTGTGTTCTGTTCCAAGAGGCTGCAGTCTGTCACAGCATGGGTCAGCACACACATTAACCATGCACCCTGCCTCCTGCTGTGGCCCAGCTCCTGCAGGTTTTAACRTGGGCAAGGATAGCAAGCGAGAGAGGAGACAGGTATGGCAAGGGCAAGGTGAGAAGAGAGAAACAAAAGAGCTTCAGCCCACAATACCCTCTTTCTGCAGGAACATGCAACTGCTCTCACAGGCACTTCATCCCCCTTTCTGAACAAAATATCATGGAAAGGCAGACTCAAATTTATTGCAGTTAAACTGCTTTTTTTTCCCAGATTTTTTTTTTGTTTCTAAAATGTACTACATTGTGCTGGTTTTGGCTGGRTTAGAGTTAATTTTCTTCACAATGTCTGATATGGGGCTGTGTTTTGGATTTTGCTGAACACAGCAATGATAATAAAGATGTTTTTGTTATTGCTGAGCAGGGCTTACATAGAGTCAAGGCCTTTTCTGCATTTCATACTGCCACAGTGGCAAGGAGGCTGGGGGGTATGGGAAGCTGGGAGGARACAGCCAAACTGTGACCTAAACTGACCAAATGGATATTCCAGACCATATGACATCATACTCAGTATATAAAGTAAGGAAAGAAGGAGGAAGCAGGGGACATTTGGAGTGATGGTGTTTGTCTTTCCAAGTAACCATTACATGTGATGSGGCCCTGCTCTTCTGGAGATGGCTGGACACCTGCCTGCCTTTGGGAACCAGGGAATTCCTTCTTGTTTTGCTCTGTTTGTGTGTGCAACTTTTCTCCCTATTAAACTGTCTTTACCTCAGCATACCAGTTTTACTTTGATTTTCCTCCCTATTCCACAAGGTTGGGGGTGAGAGGGTGTTGAGAGAATAGCTGTGTGGTTCTTAATTTCCAGCTAGACTTCAGCCACTACATATATTTAACTAGCAAAGGAAAAATAACCCAAATTCCACCATCTTCCTCCTACAGCAGGTGTTCAGACATCATGCCCACAGCACGTGGCACCCTGCTGTGGGCAGCTAGCAAGAGGCTGCCCTGCAGCCTCTGCAGCTGTGCCCTTGGGTATTATAGATAAGCAACTCTGAGAAACAGAGAAGGCTGTGGAATGAGTACTGTGTGTTGACATTTTACAAGAATCAGGAATTAGCGACCACTTAGGAGAAGGAAGGAGAGCTCATGCTATTTGCATGATGTGAAGAAAAGGTATTAAAGGTTGTGCTGTGAAATAACAAAGGGCTGATGCTTGACACCTTCCTCGCATGTGTGTCAGTATGTGAGCTCAGCACCGACACCCTRCCACACAAACTCTGCATTGATTTCTCTCTACCTGCTTTGTGCTCCCAAACAGAGGGCTTTTCAGAAGCAATGTGATCATATCTCTCAAAAAGGGGATCTCCAAAGCACAAATAGCAGCTGAGAATAATACTTAGCCATTCTGAGCCTGAAAAAGAGTAGCTCTGCAATGCGAAAGTGAAACACAGAGGGCAAGGTGTCACCCTTGGATGCCATGCTTAGATTTTCCCAGAGTAACAGAGTAATATGATTCTTTTTTCATTTATAGATTTTATAGGCAATAAAAAAAAATCACATGGCAAAGGAGTATTTTCTATTTTACATTAACACCATGGCAGATGGACTTTAGGTATCATGACATGTAAAAATCTCTGCATTAGTCTAATCATAGGAGAGGGAGGATACAAGAGCTCCTTTTTCTTCATAACAATCTCAGAAAGCAATACTTTCCTCTGTACTATTTCTCTGTTTTGTCCCAACCTGGAGATGCTTCTTTTCTGGAGGCAAAAATAAACTTTTTATTACATCTCCATAAWCCAACTGTGTAAGACTGCACATGAGTAACACTTTTTGTAAAGGGTATGCATGAAAGTAGGTTTCTTGATTAACCATGTTATAGGATTCAGATGACCCTTAATTGCTACTGTGACATCTAAAAAGGACATAAAATATAAAGGAAAAAACTGTTTTCCTTGTGACAAATGGTATTATCCCATCTCTTGAAAAGTTGCTACGATGATGTTTGTTTTTCTTTGCATACAGTAAGGCATAACCACAGTCTTAATTATTTTTAAGGGAGAGAACCCAAACTTAATATAATTTTTCCTTTTTTTTCATAAGTCAAACTCACACAGTTCAGTGTTATGATTGAAATTTACCAACGTAGGTAAATTTAMAAAGCAGCAATTGTTTTCAACCAGTTAGTCATTACTTTACAGAGAAACAAGGTTTTTCACTTAAGTTTCTGATGTAAAAATATTTCTGGAACTTTTTTTACTTCTTGCATTTGAATTGAGAAGAGAGTCTATAAGGAAAAACATTTTAATAACTTTTATTTAAAGGTATCGTAATAGATTTATTAGTATTTGTGGTTACTGAAACCTTGATAAAGAAATCCTTCCAGAAGCAGTAAATATTGAGGATGTGCTGTAGGAGACAGTGRGGGACTCACCTGCTGCCATTTTAGGACCCTTCTAAGAGTTTCTTTCTCCTGCCCATCCAGGACTCCCAGGCACAGCCAGGCAGCTCTCCAGTCTCCACAAGGAGCCAAGCTTCACACACTTCTTCCACAGCTCCTGCCAAGGGCAGCATCTTTCCTGCTTCACATGCCATGGGTTGCAGCATGCCATGCTGACAGGAGAGATGCTATTCCCTAGCTCCCTGCCTGAGGTGCTGGCACAGTCTCTGTGACTCGCTTGTCATCTCTCCTCCACCATCATCAGTCTCCAGCCCTCAGCCAAGKGGCCACTTGTACCCAGCATACCTCAGAAGTCAACATGAGTTCACGCCCATGAAGCTACCTGGACTTAGTTAACGGCACCACACTGTGCTCTCCCATCTGACGTGCTGGAACAGACACCATCAGCTCTGCATGGCACCATCCTTGGTTTATAAAAACCATACTTGCCTGGCTCCTTCCACAGCATGATCCAAACAAAGGTTGGACAGATGCAGGATCTGCTGCAGTTGGTTGGCTCCAATTACRCATTCTACTGATCTAAAATATCCAAAGAGAGCAAGAGGTGCTTGGGTCCATATAGAGCAGAGACACGTTATGATTCATTGCAGATAGACCTCAACCCATGCACCATWATGTTCTAGGCTATAGTTTTTTCTATTTTAGGCAACAAGAAATTCAGCTGACTTGAGGCCTTGYGAGTGCCCGTCACTGCCGCACCCTGCAGGAAAGACGACAAGAGACTCCAAGAGGCAGGTCCAGTTTCTTCTTTATTAGTCTTCTGATCTCAGCTCAGTGATTTTCAGCTCTTTCTTCTATAGTGAATTCAGCTCTCTCTCACTAGCTACTAGCATGTTTTTTTATACAGTTTTCTTATCTCCCGGCTTCCTAAGTACACCAATCACCCAGGTCCCAGTCAGATGACACAGCCGGGCACTCTCCAATGTCCATGTAGCATGTTCTAGTCAATGATTGGTAAAAAGTTTCATCTGTCCAATCCCGTTCATCTCCATGGCTGGTGCGTCACCCAGATCAAGTCTGCACTGTTTTGTCCATGTCTGAGTCCAGGCTGCTTTCAAGCCCAGCCCCTATACATAGCGAGGGCCACAGCAAGGCCTTCCTCCAAAAGAACAACTATGCTCTCAGAAGTCTGGTACCTCATCTGTTTTTTATTTCTAGCTGATACAAGTGATCCCTGCTGACAAAGCTTCTGAAGTCTCTGCCTTCTGCCCCTCTTCCCCATGACGGAAAGTTAAAAGCCACCCCAAATGCTGTGGCTTCCACATAGACACAATAAATACAAGAGATTAATTTCTACATTACCGTGGGGTATTGCAGACATCAAGTGCTGAGACTGCTCTGCCTTTGCTATCCTAGAAACATCCCCCATGTCAAAGACCATGCATGTGCAATTTTCAACTCCACAAATTATCATTAAATTGCCCATTTAGTTTTCAGTTTGGGTTTAGGGTTGAAAACCAGCATGAGAAAAAAATGGGGGGTGTATAAATTCTTACTGACTGCTATTCTCTTCATTGTTGCAGATGCTGTGGTGAAATTATCCTGATACTGCTGTGAAGGCAAAGCTTGTGCACAGAGCACCCTATGCCAAGAGCAGCTGGATTCAGTGGAGGCACATCCTTAGGAAACTATATGCAGGGTGCCTCTCCCTGCCTATGGGGTGTCAAAAGCAGTCTGGGCAAGTGAAGTGCACTGCYCTTCCTCTCCCTCTGAGGAAGGTTAATCAAGTCACTCAGTTAAGCCTCTACTAAAAGTAAAGGGGAAAGTTCTGTCTTCCTGACAAGTTAATCATGGCAGCACAGGGTTGTTAGTATTTAAAAGCAAAGACACTGTGGTTAGCAACAGGATACACAACAAGGGCAGGGACCATGACAAGGCAAAAGGGCAACTTTCATGTCAAAAGTCCAGTTGAGCTYTTCAAGGGAACAGATACAAATACACACAGTAACTGCAAACTACCAAAGGGCACATGTCCTCCATGCAGTGTGTATTTGCAACATAGTGAATTTTGCAAAATTATTCCCTCTTTTGAGGACTTATAAGAAAGAACCAGATGGATAGGACACACATGGAAGCAGTGAGGTAGGAGTCTTTGTTAACACCTCCAGAGGAGACAAGAGGAATTTGAATTCAGGGCAGCAGTTCAGACACGTAGGAGTAAAAGGCATTATATACAGGGGCTGCAGGCAATGGGACTGTTACTTCAACTTTCCTCTTTTTTGGCTATTGGRGGTGAAGGGAGTACAAGTTTAAAAAGCCCAAACACAACAATGCAAAGCCAATCCATAAACATTCACTTTGCTATATAAAAAAGGTCATATTTACAGGCTGTCAAGCCCCTTTGGGCTTCTAATCCTGCCAGTGACATTAGAATGTAAAAAGACCAAGCTGTATTCTTGTCTGGATTCTGGCAATCAGAATAGCTCTAGGATTTACTGACATTACAGCCAGTGAAGTGAGCTAGAAGAGAATGCTGTCTGATGGCTGGCTGCATCTCCTCTTCTTTAGGAAACACAGGAAAGAATTTGCCATTAGCTAAGGCAAGTGATAGTTCACTTTTCACAGGACAAACAGAACTTGTATTTCCCATGGGTGAGCAATAACAGGCCAGAGAGGCAGCTGACCAAGCTAAGCATACCCAAAATTCAAATTACATATGCAATACTAGATTTTGTAACATTTTCAATTAACATTTAACTATACAGTGGATTTTTAAATGATATTAAGYTATTGCAAAAACACGTTACTGTCAGCTGAACTTTTCTGCTCACAAATACATAAGCACTATTACTGATGATAGTGCATACACACAGATTTATGACATCATTTACTATTTTTCTGACTGAATAATTCTGAGTGTGAGCACGCACAGTGARGCTGGGGATGCTACAGTGGCACACAGCTGAGAGCTGAGAATGTGCAGAAACTGACTCAGGGGACACAGGTGTTAAAGACGAGCACAAAGACAAATACAAAAACAGTACAAAGCTGCCATTCATGGAATGGCACCCTGTGGGAAAAATACTGTGCACTCATGTAACTGAAAGCTGTGTCACAATGCAGGCTCACAGGGAAGGAAAACAGCATTCCACAAACACTATTAATTCTGCCTTTCTACTTCAGAGCACTTGACATAGTTAAAAAAATAAAAAGTGACTGATCCCAGTGTATTGCATAAAATTTTCTCTTTTACTAGAAAAGAAAAAAAATCCAATTCTCTGCAAACAGAGGAGGTTCTGCACACCATGGCGGCATACATCTCTATCACTCAGCCAAAGGTCAGTCTACAGAAGCAGACATGAGAAGCAGGTAGTTATCCCCATGTGAACTGGCTGCTCAGAAGATAATATAACAGCATGCCTAATGAGTTTAAATAGCCCCATTTTACATATGGAACAGATACTAACACAGTGGATTTTTCCTGAGAGACAGAAGGGTATTCACATAGGTTATCTTTCGTCTAACAAGGAGGCTCTTTTCAGACTCCTCTTCACAACCAACCATGAGAGCCTGGCTCTGGAGTAGGATTCACACCAGTTAATTGGTATCCTGCTCTCRGTCCCTCTCCAGAGGGGCAGCTCATCCCCTGCTCTCTTTACAGAGGCCCCTGGAGAGATGAGCCTCACTAGGCTGAAATTAGACTTTGCAAATTGTTTCCTGTACCTAAGCAGCTCAGTCGTATTGATCTCCAGAAYTGCTGCCAGCAGGGATTTTCATTGCATCATGCTGGCAAGAGAGCATAGTTTTATTGCTTCCCTTCACCAGCRGAAACAGTCATATCTCATCTCATTGGCTCTTTGCTATGGTAGRGCCCTCAGACACAAGCAGCTCCTGGTCTTACACGGTTCCAGTATGTGTGCACATTGGTAAGCTATCCAGTTGTTGACAAAAATACTCTGGTCCTCTCTACTGATTTTTGGCAGTGAGAACATCTTCCTAGACATGACAATGCCTAGGAATATAAAGTCTCCAGTTTTGAGCTTGCCTACTTTTAAGCCACATGAAAAAGTAAGAGAGTTGCATTCTTAGCTGGAAGGACTCCAGAGAACAGAAACAGAGATCTTAGTAATTTTTGCCTCAAAGACCATCCAAGGGATAGTGATGCCTGACGATTTTTTGCTTTTCCTTTTTATATACCTTTCATACATTCTGTGTGTCCTTAGCCTACATACTTGCAATTTTTGTAGTTTGGTATCCTAAGTACCAGGGTTCTGCTAGGCAGGGAGACCAAACATACTACAGTCCTCTCAGCAGGAGACTGGGAAGGCCCATGCTATTCTAAGAAACAGAGGTTCCAACCTTGATTGAAACTTTCTCCCTGGAATGTATTTTGTTCAAGGTTTTGTTTTATTCAAACTAGGTTCAAGCCTCATCTGAGGGGAGATTCTTTAGAGTATGGAGGTATCACACCRCTTTATTAAGCTTCTTATTGGGGGAACCTTGTAAGACATTGTAGTTTGCAGGGTAAAATAGTATACGTGTAATAGGTGGGGTGCATTTTGGCATCTTTTGCACTTCAACAAGCTGYGCACAATAAGGATTCTTATTAATAAATACCGAGGTAAAATCCCTTTATCCCTTTAACTGTGTCTGACTCATAATCTTAGGACCGGGGAAAGGCACCAATAGAAGCCCCCTCCTGCCCAATGCCCTCCAGTGTCTAATGAAAATAAAAAGTAACACAAGCAGATGTGTGCAGAGTCTATTCAGTGAATCAGGCACACAGCCTGATGTGCCATTTATTTCATATATTTCACATTCACGTTTGTTACAATCCTCATGTCAATTTGACTTTCAGGCTGATTTTTTTYCCTTCTTTGATGGCTTGCTCCCCCACCCCTCCAGCTCAGTCAGACAGTGCTGCAAGTCAATAGTTACATCACTACGACATCTGGGTTAATTAGAAGACAAAAGAAACTGCAATCTCACTAGAAGTATTTGATACCCTCACATCAAGAATTGAGTTGATTTCAAAAAGAGACTTGGCTGGTTTAAACAGTTCTTTCAGGAGAGCCAAAGAATTTCACTTCAAAGTGAAGGGTATAAAATGCAATTCTKCTAGGAAAGTTAAGAGAGTTCACAGGCAATAACTCATTTGTCTRTCTCCAGACAAGTCACAGAGCTCAAAAGTACCATCCTGTATACAGTGAAAACTATTTTAAAATCCTATAGGCATCCCATATTAACAACTTCTAAAAATTCCAAGAGATATCATTCTAGAGGCAAGAGAATCCATATTTCAGACACAAATAYTCTAACCTGTACTGCTTTTAGGAAAAGCAGTGTGGTTTACTATGCACTCTGTGAGTAAGCTCCACAGATATTAAGTCCAGCACTGAGAAGAGTTGCCTGGGGTTTGAGGCTTCAAGTTTCAGATGATCCTGGACCCCCACAGGTGCCCCAGGAAACAGCAGCTTTGCTGTCATCAGATAACTGACTTGGTGATATTTCTGCAGACAAGTGATGGAGAAATTTCTGGCAGGCAATGCCTTATCCCTCATCTGATGTTTTCCCACACAAAGAGATGTGAAACACCTCAGACCACATTGACAGAACAATCCAAAGATAACCTGGATTTTTCATAAGAGAAAAAAAAATTCCTTAAATGAAAAAATTAAATCTCCTCTGAAGCAGTGCCATGCCCAAGTAGATGAAGTGAATCATTAATACTGAACAGTTGGAAGGCTGTTCAGTTTAGCCATGCTATGGAATAACCAAATACATAACCATGCTATGGAATAATCAAATACATGCTATGGAATAATCAAACACATAACCTTTCTGCATGTTTGTTCTTGCAATTTTTTGACAAGTGAAGCTGATTGGAAGCCTTACACCAGACTCTGGATCCTCCCCTATCATATTCCTTAATCAGATCCTGGTCTACCTGTAGTGAACCTCCCTCTCTGACAGGCATGGCTGCAAACTGKTTCTGTTACCATGTGCCTCAACCACAATTATCGATACAAAATATGACAGCCTTCATCTCTCCTGCATAAAGCATGATTTGTCTCAAAAATGAAAGGGCAAAGATGACACCATCAGATACCAGAGGTGATTATTCATAGCCCCTCAAAGACCCTTAGTTACTAGAACTTCATGAACAATTGCTTGTAAAAGAAGGTAGACTGGATTGGGATAGAAAGAATTTGCTTTTGCTTTTCACCTATCACTGTTACTACAGAAATAAATAACAGATGTAAAAATTACCTTTTGGAAATGTGTAGCACAAYTTATTCTGTCACTCTAAGAAAGTGTATATATCTGTCTTGAAATTTGCATTATTCACTCATTCTATGAGTGGTAAAAAAAGCAACTGTTCTATGGCATACCACCTCAATTTCTCCTCAGCAGGTYCCAGTTCCTTCATTCACAAGGTAATTTTCAAGATTAGAATTTTCTGAGATCAAGACTTCCTTACAGGCAAAACAGGCACATTATGTGTTTACCAAGTACAAAATAAGTTAGCAGAAATTAAAGTTGGAACATGAAGAACATTACATAAACTAAAAGTCTAGCATCTTCTTACTGAGAAAACTTCAGAATATCTAAAAGGATGGCTAAGAGAAAAACAGGCAGTGAACAGCAGACAAACAGGATACAAAAGCATGCTCACATACAAATCTGTACAATACACATCTACATGTTTCATCCGACTGATGCCTTATCAGCCCTAAAATCACACACSAAACAAGATAAAAATTATAAAAAGCAGTTACCATTTATTGAAGGTCCTCCAGGTGCATTTATGGTGGAATGCACACCTGAYACAGGCTTCAACGCTTTCATAAATTTAGTGAATTAACATAATTGACAATAATCCCCCATTATAAGTACAATTAATGAACTAAGTTCCCTTCTTGGTTCAGCCCCCYACCAAAGCCTCCCCCTTGCTTATAGCCCCTCATTGTTTATGTCTAAATACATGGGAAGATGAAATGACCCTGGTTCACTGAAGAAGCAAGATTAGAACAAGATTCCAGCAATGTTTTTSTCTAACAGGGTAGGAAAAGTACTGAAGTTAACTAAGAAATTATACAATAATAGTCTACAAAGCTATGCATATATGAAAAATACATAAAAAGCAAAAATCTTTTGGCATCAAGACTAGTTAAATATGCCCATGACTACTGCCAAATGAAAAATTTCCAGCATTGCAGTACATATGTACAGGTACTGCAGTGCAACATATTTTCCCTTGTCTCTCCCCTTGCAACACTTCCCACAGCAACAATGAAGCAGAAGAAATTTATAAATTTTGTCTGACTTCACAGGCACACACATATGACTCCACCTCCAAAATAGCCAGCAAAGAAGAGCAATATATTTTGTTTGAGAGGCCAAGTCATGTTACAAGAAGAATGGTAAGACAAATATAAGTCTGATATTTGGCACATGAGAAGGATAAGCTAAAAGGAAGAAAACCAGCTTTAGTAGAAGGAAGGCTTCAAATGCGCTGCATTCAAAACACACATGTAGATAACCCCACCACAAAGGCAGGCATGTGCCTTCTTGTGACACCAGACRAGTCTCGCTGCATGCAAAGGAAAGCATGAATCTTAACTTACCTACAAACCATGAACCTGTTTTCCTTATAGAAGAGCAATATTATGATAAAGACTATGGTAGCTTATCCTCTCTCAGCTGKACCAGCTCCCAGGAAGCCAGAATTCCTTCTCCAATGTGTGTTCACTGAGTTTTTAATCAAAAGCTCTCCCTGCCCCCAAACTAGCTAGCTGCCAAAAAGTAGGGGGAAAAGCTTCATGAAACATAAAAGCAGCTCTTCAAAACCTTTTTTAGAAGAAAAAACTGCTGAAGTCCATTCAGAAGGCAGCAGCCCCTTCTCCAAAACAGTGACCATCAGAGGCTAGTGCACAGTTAATTACTCAGTGATAAAACCTCATCTCCAGATGAATGCTGACCACTTGTATGCTGTTCACCAAATGTATGGCTCCTCTGACCTCAATTACTATGGCTCTTATRCAAGTTACTTCTGAGAAACTGTTCCAAAGTTCTGGTGGAGCTGTGAACAAAGGGTTGTTATAACAGACGTTGAGATTTATGTAATCCTCTGAATAGCCAAAGTGACCTTACAAAGTCAGGAAAATAATTTCAGAACATATCAAAATGCTCATGCAAAGGTTTGAGCATCTCTGCAATTCTTGCATCCAAAACAAGCCTTCTGATATTTGTTTATGGCAATAAACTATAAGCTGAAATAACTAGAAAAAATACTTGATATGCTTTGTGATACAAGTAAACTTATTAAAATTTTTCTTCAGAAAAAGCTTTTCCACTATGGCCAGTTCTTTTGTCTGGAGTATGAGCTTTTTAATAAATTRATACTAAAATACATAAATAGATAATCTGTTTCTGAAACACATCCATCTCTTAAAAAAACCTTTTATTTTTCACTTGATTTACAAAACCAAAAGAGAACTCTTTAATTATTTATAAGTGAATGTCTCAGTTTTGAGACAATGTTTTCAGAGAAAAAACRTTACAGGGAAACGTTTCCTCTGAAATTAAAATAAATTTGATAATTTTTTGCCCACCAACAAGAAATAGATGCTGGGCAGAAAAGTGAAGAGAAAAAAGATAGTTTATTAACAAAAACACAGTGCCCACAGGACACAGATAAAGAGTAACCGTTAGATCACAAGGACACAGATAAAGAGTAACCGTGAGATATTAAAAAAAAAACCAACTCGCCACGCGGCGTAGACAAGATGGCGACTCTGCCCCCGGGAAAAGAAACAAAAGAAAAACCCACGTGGCCGTTCTTGTAACAGTGGCAAAAAGAAAACCCGAAAAAGAAAAAAAAACATACCACAGTCCTTTCTTCCCTGTGGACGGATCAGAGGTCTCGGTGTGTTTCTGCTGCCAGCCCGGTTCGCTTCCGGAATCCTGGACAAGATGGAGCCGCGCGGCCCCTCTCTCGGCGGGATTGCTCCAGGAGCAGAATCGCAGGAGAYGCAGAGGGGATGTCTGAGGAAAAGCCRCCGAAGCTAACAAACTGAGCTAGCCGAAACTGCAACATTGTAACTCCGCTGCACGCAGCAAGCAAGGACTCCCACGGCGAGAAGCAGAGCCAGAGCTGAGCTCGAGAAGCCCGGATCGCGCGGCAGCACTGGCTGTTAAACTGTCCATGCCGCCTTCCCAGCAGCCCCTGCTCCTTCTTCYGGGTTACATTTAAAGATACAAACATCTTTTTGGCCGTATATGCCAACGGAAAAGGAATATAGAACAAAACTGGCACAAAAATCAACCCAAGACATTCAACCCCTTATTACATATCCATTGGCTTTTAAGCCCAAAGTAATACATTCTAACTCTAAAGACAGACATATATACATCTATACAACATAGTGGCAGTGACATACAGCAAACATTACATGCGGTTTTCACTCAAGATGAAATCCCCCTGAGGTACACAACCAGTTTCTCCGTCCTCCTGCATTATCCACCATGTAGAACCTTGGTCCTGAGCAAAAGCAACCCCACGGATGGGTTTGTCTTTGCTCGAGGCAGGATTAATCCACACATTCTTTCCTAAAAGACCTTTCAGATGTATTGCTGGAACCCTGTCTCCATCTACTGTATACAGGGGTTTAGATTGGGCAGGGCCTGCTCGGTTGGTAGAGTCTCTGGTGTTTACCATCCAGGTAGCCTTTGCTAGGTGTTGTTCCCAGTTTTTGATAGTACCTCCACCCAGTGCCTTCAAAGTGGTTTTTAAGAGTCCGTTGCACCGTTCCACTTTGCCAGCAGCAGGTGCATGGTAAGGGATATGGTACACCCACTCAATGCCATGCTCCCTAGCCCAGGTGTTTATAAGGCTGTTCTTGAAATGAGTCCCGTTGTCAGACTCAGTTCTGTCTGGGGTACCATGCCTCCAAAGGACCTGTGTCTCAAGGCCCAGGATGGTGCTACGGGCAGTGGCATGAGGCACAGGGTAGGTCTCCAACCATCCAGTGGTGGCTTCTACCATTGTGAGTACATAGCGCTTGCCATGGCAGGACTGGGGCAGTGTGATGTAATCAACCTGCCAGGCCTCTCTGTACTTGTACTTGTCCCATCTTCCCCCATACCACAGGGGCTTCACCCGTTTGGCCTGCTTGATGGCAGCGCATGTCTCACNCCGAAGCTAACAAACTGAGCTAGCCGAAACTGCAACATTGTAACTCCGCTGCACGCAGCAAGCAAGGAACCCCATGGCGAGAAGCAGAGCCAGAGCTGAGCTCGAGAAGCCCGGATCGCGTGGCAGCGCTGGCTGTTAAACTGTCCACGCCGCCTTCCCAGCAGCCCCTGCTCCTTCTTCCGGGTTACATTTAAAGATACAAACATCTTTTTGGGCGTATATGCCAACGGAAAAGGAATATAGAACAAAACTGGCACAAAAATCAACCCAAGACATTCCACCCCTTATTCCATATCCATTAGCTTTTAAGCCCAAACTAATACATTCTAACTCTAAAGACAGACATATATATACATATATACAAAATAGTGGCAGTGACATACAGCAAACATTACATGCAGTTTTCACTCAAGATCAAATCCCCCTAAGGTACACAACCAGTTTCTCCGTCCTCCTGCATTATTCACCATGTAGAACCTGGGTCCTGAGCAAAAGCAACCCCACGGATGGGTTTGTCTTTGCTCGAGGCAGGATTAATCCACACATTCTTTCCTAAAAGACCTCTGAGATGTACTGCTGGAACCCTGTCTCCATCTACTGTATACAGGGGTTCAGATTGGGCAGGGCCTGCTCGGTTGGTAGAGCCTCTGGTGTTTACCATCCAGGTAGCCTTTGCTAGGTGTTGTTCCCAGTTTTTGAAAGTACCTCCGCCCAGTGCCTTCAAAGTGGTTTTTAAGAGTCAGTTGCACCGTTCCACTTGCCAGCAGCAGGTGCATGGTAAGGGATATGGTACACCCACTCAATGCCATGTTCTCTAGCCCAGGTGTTTATAAGGCTGTTCTTGAAATGAGTCCCATTGTCAGACTCAGTTCTCTCTGGGGTACCATGCCTCCAAAGGACCTGATTTTCAAGGACCAGGATGGTGCTACGGGCAGTTGCATGAGGCACAGGGTAGGTCTCCAGCCATCCAGTGGTGGCTTCTACCATTGTAAGTACATAGCGCTTGCCATGGCGGGACTGGGGCAGTGTGATGTAATCAACCTGCCAGGCCTCTCCATACTTGTACTTGTCCCATCTTCCCCCATACCACAGGGGCTTCACCCGTTTGGCCTGCTTGATGGCAGCACATGTCTCACAGTCGTGGATAACCTGGGAGATGCTATCCATGGTTAGATCCACCCCTCGGTCTCGTGCCCACTTATATGTGGCATCTCTGCCCTGGTGGCCTGAGGCATCATGGGCCCATTGAGCTAGGAACAACTCACCCTTTTGCTGCCAATCCAGGTCAATCTGGGACACCTCTATCTTTGCAGCCTCATCTACCTGCTCATTGTTCCGGTGCTCCTCATTAGCCCGACTCTTAGGGACATGGGCATCTACATGGCGGACTTTCACGGGTAGCTTCTGCACCCGGGCTGCAATGTCTTTCCACTCTTCAACAGCCCAAATCGGTTTTCCTCTACGTAGCCAATTGGCCTTTTTCCATCTGTCCAGCCATCCCCACAGGGCATTGGCCACCATCCATGAATCGGTGTAAAGGTAGAGCTTTGGCCACTTTTCCCTCTCAGCAATGTCCAAGGCCAGCTGGATGGCTTTGAGTTCGGCAAATTGACTTGATCCACCTTCTCCTTCTGTGGCCTGTGCTACCTGTCGTGTAGGGCTCCATACAGCTGCTTTCCACTTTCGGTTCATCCCGACGATGCGWCAGGAACCATCAGTGAAGAGAGAGTAGCCTTTATCCTCTGCTGGTAGTTGGCAGTATAGTGGAGCTTCCTCAGCCCGGGTCACTTGTTCTTGTTCCTCTTCATCAGCAAGACCAAAGTCTTCACCTTCAGGCCAATTTGTAATTATTTCCAGGATCCCAGGGAGATTCAGGTTTCCTATACGGGCGCGCTGAGTAATGAGAGCGATCCATTTGCTCCAGGTAGCATTGGTGGCGTGGTGGGTAGAGGGNAATCGGGGTGCCAGGAGGAGTTGGGCTTCAGTGCCAATCACTTCTGAAGCAGCTTGGACTCCCTCATAGGCTGCCAAGATCTCCTTCTCTGTTGGGGTGTAGTTGGCCTCAGACCCTCGGTAGCTTCAGCTCAGAATCCCAGTGGCCGGCCTCGAGTCTCACCAGGGACCTTCTGCCAAAGGCTCCAGGACAGACCATTGCTCCCAGCTGCAGAGTAGAGCACGTTCTTCACTTCTGGTACTGTCCTGACTGGGCCAAGAGCTACGGCATGAGCGATTTCTTGCTTGATCTGGGCGAAGGCTTGCTGCTGTTCAGAGGCCCATTGGAAATCATTCTTCTTGCGGGTCACCAAGTAGAAAGGGCTCACAATCTGGCTGTATTCAGGGATGTGCATCCTCCAAAAGCCAATGGCACCCAGGAAAGCTTGTGTCTCCTTTTTGCCGGCTGGTGGAGACATTGACGTGATCTTATTGATGACTTCTGTAGGGATCTGACGCCGTCCATATTGCCACTTTACCCCCAGGAACTGGATCTCTCGAGCAGGTCCCTTCACTTTGTTCCTTTTTATAGCAAAGCCGGCTTTCAGGAGAATCTGGATGATCTTCTCCCCTTTCTCAAATACTTCTGTTGCTGTATTCCCCCACACAGTGATGTCATCGATATACTGAAGATGTTCCGGAGCCTCACCCTTTTCCAGTGTGGCCTGGATCAACCCATGGCAGGTGGTGGGGCTGTGCTTCCACCCCTGGGGCAGCCAGTTCCAGGTGTACTGCACACCCCTCCAGGTGAAAGCAAACTGAGGCCTGCACTCTGCTGCCAGAGGAATTGGAGATGAAGGCGTTGGCGATGTCAATGGTGATGTACCAAATCTCTGCTTTGGACTCCAGCTCATACTGGAGCTCCAGCATGTCCAGCACCGCACTGGTGCGGTGGACAGTGGAGTCACTTCATTTACGCCACGATAGTCCACAGTCAGTCTCCATTCTCCTTCAGACTTGCGTACGGGCCAGATGGGGCTATTGAAGGGTGAGTGGACCTTGCTGACCACCCCTTAGGTCTCCAGCTCCCAGATCATCTCATGGATAGGAATCACAGCATCTCGGTTCGTTCTGTACTGCCGGCGGTGCACTCTTGATGTTGCAACTGGAACATGTTGGTCTTCCACCTTGAGGAGTCC
>NW_026623982.1:0-1194 GCF_030028575.1 Malurus melanocephalus | reverse complement strand
ACAGAAAAAACAGTCTGGCCACATGATACAATACCAGTAACACTGCCATACCTGCAACTTGATTTCATTTTCCCACCTGCCATCTTCCATCATCTATTCATACTACTGTGAGCATTCAGAAACCCATCTAATAGGCAAAGTGCAACATTGGCACACTTGATTCTGAGAGGAATAAGAGCTCCACTTTACCRCTTCTAAGTAGCATTGAAATGGCTAGTCTCACAATATATATTCAAATTTTCCTCTCTAATAAGCAGCAAAATTTTCCATCATCCTAGATCCAGACACAGAGCAAAGGAAAGCCATTGAATTAATGCAATTTATTTTCAAAAGTTAATGAGAAAGAGTACAATTACTGCAAGAGATGAGGATGCTTTCATCTTTTCTAGYCTCAAGACATAATAAAGTTTTTGCAAGTACTAAAGGAAAAGATCTGATAAGGGCAATTCTGTTCTGTCCACTGAGGCATCAGAAAAAAATCAAACTAAACAAGTAGAAAAGAGACAATRAAAGCCCACCTTCAAAAGATTTGGAGCAGAACAGTGAAGTTCTGCTGGAAACATAGAGTGCTGCCCCACCAGAAAATGTGTCATTAATGCATTTTCTGAATTCTGCTTTCCATTGTAAAACTCTGTTAACTTCTATGGCAGAAACTTGTGCTTACACACTTATTCTGCCAACATTTGGAGAAGCTTCCCTAAACGTGATCTCCCAAGTTTCAACAGATATCATGACACCAGCACATTTTTTAATCTGAACCAACTGAAATTTGCAATTTAAACCAATTGGTTCAATTCTGCAGCTAAGCTCTAGATTAAGATTTCATCTAAACTTCAAACCAACACTTAGTGTTCTAATGAAAAAAATCTACTATTTTACCAGCAGTTCATGTTGTCACCAAAAATTGCTGATTTGGATTGAAGATCTCACTGTACTTGATAAAGGAAATATATTACTTTCTAGCTTTTGGATATGTTTTTATACTCATCACTTCTGACACCTCATCACATCACTAAGATGGTAAGCATAAGCTTCTTCACATAGTACTGATGCAGGGAAGTTAGAAGTTACGGGATAACTTGTTAGAAACTGCTTGCTAAACAGTATATATCACTAACTGCTTGCTAGATAGTGTATATTGCTTACTTAACAATTGTTATTGTGTTTGTCAAAGCAGAATGAGAAGTAAAAAAT
>NW_026623981.1:244732-246388 GCF_030028575.1 Malurus melanocephalus | reverse complement strand
CCCAACCAAACCATATGCCAGCCCCAGAACTCTGAAAGGACTGAAATTGGACTCATTAACAGAGCACTGGGATTATATAATGAAGTGATCGTAACATTTGCCTGAATCTGCACGTTAAAAAAAAAAAAAAAAAAAAAAAAAAAAGAAAAAAAGAAAAAAAAAAAGCCATCATTTGCAGCATTGTGCTCAGTTGAATAAACCCAGTGTTTGTGCAATCTGCAAATATTGGCTCTCTGCAGCGGCGGTGTTTGGTTTCTCAATCCCATTACCCCCTTCGGAATCATCTTGAATTTCCATGGGATCGTTTTTTCGAGCTCACACCGCAGTCACAGAATCTTTTTTTCCCGTTAGAAACAGCAGCACGCTGAGATTTCAGCCCCATCCACAACCTAAAAAAAAAATAAACGGGAACTCTCCGCCGGAGAGTTACAGAACCCCTTGCAAAGAGCTCCACAGCCAAAATAACCCAAAAATAACCCAAAATAATCGAAAATTCTCCAAAAAAACACGAGCAGAACTCAACCTGCTGCAGAAATGTGAGCCTGGGAGATAAGGAGCAGCTGATAAGGGCGAGGTGTGAGCAGCAGCCACAAACCTGACCCATTTCGGGGGCTGAATGCCGAGCGGCCTCTCCTGACGTCAATGAACATTTCCCTGTCCAGCAGAAGCAGCAGCGCAGCTCCAAYCTCCTTCAAAATAACAGTCTCTGCCTACCTGAGCTGCTGCAGGAGTTTGGGTTTGGGGTTGGGAGTTGGCAGAAAGGAGCTCGGACCTGGTTCTGCTCATTTTTCAAGGATTTCGCGCTTTCGGTTTCAGAGGGAGCTGAAAGGCCCTAGAATGATGCCCTCAAAATTCCGCCCTCAAAATTCTGCCCTCAAAATTCTGCCCTCAAAATTCCGCCCTCAAAATTCTGCCCTCAAAATTCTGCTCTCAAAATTCTGCCCTCAAAATTCTGCTCTCAAAATTCTGCCCTCAAAATTCCGCCCTCAAAATTCTGCCCTCAAAAAGGAGCAGAAGGTAAAGTGGATGTGGAAAAAGTTTGGGAAGAAGCAGAAAATCCAAGCGCAAATTATCCGAGAGCAAATCCCACTTTAAACCCAAAGAGACAAAGGGGAACGTGGCCAAACTTTGGGAAGAAGCAGAAAATCTGAGTGCAAATTATCCGAGTGCAAATTCCACTTTAAACCCAAGGAGAGGGCCTGGCGTGGCATTTCTCCCCCAAAACCTGGGCATTTTGTCTCATTAATGATTTCATTTCTGCCTAAAGTTGAGAGTTTTGCTCCCAATCACCTCAAATCTCCCAGAAAATGAACCCATCAAAGCTCTCAATTCTTTACTCATTCCTGTTTCTTGTCCACCAAAAAATCTCCTTTGAATCCTACCCATCCCCGTGCTTTTAGAGCAAAATTAACACAAAACTATTGAATTTCAGCCCAGCCTCAAGCATCAGAGGTGGCAATCTCATGAACCCACAGGTTCAGGAACATTTTGCAATCTGAYTTTATCCTCCTGGTGGMTGAAATCCAGAGGTGACTTCATGCATTTTTAGGAATTTGACTAAAACCTGCCATTATACTCAGACTAAAAGCTTCCACAAAAATCTTGGGAGCATCAGAATGAACCAAGAAGTGGAAGTGAAGAAGAGCTTTATCAAAA
>NW_026623981.1:242131-242832 GCF_030028575.1 Malurus melanocephalus | reverse complement strand
TAATCTGGGAAATTAAATCATCATAAATCAAACAGATCAGGTTTAAATGGACAGGACAGCAAGCAAYAACCCTGAAACTCAGTGATTTCCCCTCAAAATTTCCCAATCAGCTCAAAGGAACTCCAACCAGTTTCCAATTTGTTCTCCCAGCCAACCCTCAGAAAAATGGAAAAAAAWAAAGGATCAAACTCTTCTCTTTTACAGCTTCCTGATCAATATTTTCCCAACAAAATTTGAGGGCAATACTTGGAATAATTTAATTCCTCATCATGGACAATTCCAGCTTTAATTCCTGCGAGTTCCACACCTCACTCGTCCCTCTGAGGCCTCCTCTGTGCTGGATAAAAGTATTTTTTATTTATTTCAGGAACTCAAACAAGTACCCCAAAGGTGCCCATGCTGACCTCTCTCTCATCTTCACTGCGTCACAGGCAGAGGGAACATTTTGTTTTCATATTTGATTACATTGTAAAAACCAACGTTAGCCCTGAAACCAAAAACTTCATTTATCCTCAGCAACAAAAACAAGGGGAGCAGCAGCTGCTGTGTGAGTCTGGAGAGAAACAGCTCCCACAGCCAATTCCAGTCCTTCCTTAGGAGAATAAAATCAGAGATTCAGCTTTTAGGATGGGTTTAGAATTGCCTTTGACATCCCAAAGGAATGCAGTCAATGGTCAAGCCAATGTTTATCGATTTTATAG
>NW_026623981.1:237822-239692 GCF_030028575.1 Malurus melanocephalus | reverse complement strand
TCCAGCAGGAATGGTCATTCCCTACAAACCCTTCCCAACTGCACTGGTCATTCCCCACAAAGCCCTAACAGCAAAAATGATCATTCCCTACAAATTCCTCCCAACTGGACAGGTCATTCCCTATAAACCCTTTCCACTCGGACTGGTCATTCCCTACAAATTCCTCCCAACTGGACTGGTCATTCCCTACAAACCCCTTCCAACTGCACTGGTCATTCCCTACAAATTCCACCCAACTGGACTGGTCATTCCCTACAAACCCTTTCCAGCAGGAATGGTCATTCCCTACGAACCCTTCCCACTCGACTGGTCATTCCCTACAAACCCCCAACAGCAAAAATGATCATTCCCTACAAATCCCTTCCCACTGCACTGGTCATTCCCTAAAAATTCCTCCCAGCAGGACGGGTCAATCCCTACAAACCCCTTCCAGCAGGAATGGTCATTCCCTACAAATCCCACCCAACTGCACTGGTCATTCCCTACAAATCCCTCCCAACCCTTCAGGGAGCCGGGATCAGTGTGAGGCACTCAGGACATCCTCACCCAGCTCAAGCTCAGCAAGGAACAAACAATCCCTTATCAGGAACACAAATTGTATTTCCAATCTTATCAATGCCCCRGAGCAGACTCAGCAATCACTCATTGGGTTCAGCAATCACTGGTTGGAATTTCAGCTCAGGAAATCTACATTAAATATTAGAAAGAATCTTTTTAATTAAAAAGAAAAAAAAAAAACAAAACAAGTCAGCCCTCGGATTCTGATTAGCTTTGTCTGGAAAGGTGTTTATGCTGAAATCATCTAGAAAATGTGTAACTCTTCTTCATCAGCTGAATTTCCCATCCTTAATTAAAAAAAATGCTCTAATCATCCTAATAAATCAGAAGAAAAATGATGAAACTCTACAAAAACTGCACAGAAATATCAAATCTCTAACAATAGACCCCAAAGATCCTWATTTACACACAGAGACCAGGAGTGCTCTGAGACGCTGAACATGGAAATGTTCTCTCACTTACCGAAAATCTCTCCATTTTTGGCAAATTCTGTCACAAGGTACAGCATGCTCTTGGTCTCCATCACCTGTCGATCAGAAATCACACATGAAGGTTTGTGGGAAGAGCAAAAAAATCAAACAAATCCCCCCAAAGGATCTTTATTTTTATGGTTCTCTCCTGAAACCGCAAAAGCTTCGCCTGTGGAGTCACCACGATCTTCCAACTGTACCAACCAAACAATGAAACCTGAGAGTGAGAAATCCTCCACTTCAAAAAGTCATTTCAGACCATTCCAATACAACAATTTCAGCACGTTTTGGGTTTATTTCAATCACCTTTGGGTTTATTTCCATCACCTCTGGGTTTATTTCAATCATCTCTGACAAACCATCCGTGTTTCCAATGTTCCAAGACCTTTGCGAAATTTGGTTTTACATTTTATTTATTAACAGGCTCGAAAGAACCAAGAACTCACAAAGAAAAGTGAACTGACGGGACAATTTGAAGGTTTTTTTTCAAAATAAACTCGTCTCTGAAACGCATTTTTAACCAATCAACTCCTTCAACAGCAAAGGAGTGAGCGCCCCRCAACCCTGACCCTTCCTTCAAGAGACCTCGCTGATCTCCAGAATTAATTTAAATATTCTCAGCCTCTCCTCTGCCACTTTTGTGTGGTGTCATTCACTCAGAAAGGAGATACCATTGAGCAAAAATTTAACTCCTTCAGCTCCACCTCTCTGTGGCAGATCAATGCTTTGAAGACCGAGTGCCAATTTCCTTGGCGTAAAATGAAATTAAAGCTGAACTGGTCCTAACTGGGATCTCCATCTTTATTCAGCAGAACTGAAAAAAGGGGGAAAATGGGGAAAAA
>NW_026623981.1:231473-236432 GCF_030028575.1 Malurus melanocephalus | reverse complement strand
ATCTGCAGTTCCTCCCTTCAGAGAAAAAACTCTGCAGATGAATTTATGGGTCAGACCTCACAAACACATCCCAGTTTGGTTCCCAAAAACACATCCTGAACCTGCTGACCTGGTTTTTTTACCCAACACCTGCCAAGGGAAGGGAACCACGGCCGCTTTGGACATTGAAAAAATTTCAACCACAAAGAAAATCAAAACACACGGAAAGGGTGAAAACACCGAGCATCCAAAGGCTGTTTGTTCACCCTGAATATCCCATTATTAATGCTGAGGAAGGAGCAAACAATGTAAAGTCACAAAAAACGCCTCCAATTAGAAGAGAATTTGCCAAACTACGGGAGAGAAGCAGCTGCACAGGAGACAGCAGCCCCAGGAGGGGAACCTCATTATCTCCACCACTGCTGATTGTGGGCCCACCTGAATGCACAATTAACCGTTTATTGACTTCATTTCAATCTGTTTTTCCTTCTTTAGAAGCTCCCTCGTCTTTCCCCCAACCCCCAGGAAAAAATGAGATTCTGCCTGATTGTAATCAGGGAAAAAATGGGGTTGGTTTGAAGGTGCAAGGGAGATGAGTTACCCAAAACAAACGTGAATTTTTATTTCAAAAGATAGGTGAGATTTTTTTAAATATCTAAAATTCTGAGCAWTTTTTAAAAATAATGWARAACTCATTAACACAGACAAAAAAAMCCTCCAGATTTCTGCAGTTCCCAGCTTCCAAAAGCCACAGAAACTCCAAAGATTTTTCAATTTTGCTTTCCCAGACAACAGAAGTTTTCCCCAGAAACCCCTGGATAATTCATTTGTCCTTTCACTTCCACTCCAGTTTTTTAATCAGCTCCTGCTGCAGTTTGGTGTTTTCCAAGGTTAATAAGGCAGTGCAGACATATAATCAGCTCAGTCCCTAAAAAATCATTTAACACAAATAAAAATGTGCATTTTTTTCCATCTTTACCTGGTTAAAATCCTTGAGCAGCTCTTACTTCCTGAGAACCAACCAGGAAAATGAGATTAGGGGGAAAAAGAAGCATTTTAAAAAGAATAATAATAATAATAATAAAAAAAAAAAAGAATGGGCCATATGAATTTGGGATCATGGCTCCAGATCCTGGTGAAACTCTGACTGCCCTTGCTGGCCAAAAACAGTGAATCATGTCCCAAACTTTCCTACTTTCTTCCTTTTCYAGAATTTTCCCATTTTATCTCCCTGCTGCAGGCATTTCAAACCAAAATAACCCCGAAACCAAAACCTCCTTCAAGGAATCCAAGAGTTCAAGTCCCACTTCTGGAGGGGAACARCTCTGGAAAAATCCCCTTTGCAGAGTTTTGAAACATTTCCTTGTGAATAAAAGGAGAGTGTGGATGAGGAATTGGGCACAGGAGGTGAATGCTCCATGGAAACACAAAAGGATTCGTCCATCCAAACATTCCCAAATTTGTCCATCCAAACATTCCCAAAATTCCAGCCAGGACTGGGATGTAAGGATTTGGACGCATTGATTTCACCGAGGTACCACAGATATTCCTGATAAGATTATAAACTTATTTGCTTTATTATTCATTTATTTTAAAAAATAATTTTATTATTCAACACTGAACTCAGGGGCTCCAAAAATGCTGTGACTTTGGGTGTTGGAGCCCTGTGGGATGAGCAAAGCCCCTGCTGGCCCTGATCTCACAATAAAAGATGAATTTGGTGCTGCTGCATCCACGATCTGCTCCAAAAACCCAAACAAAAACCCCTGAGCTGCATCATCCCATGGTTGAGCATCACCAACACATCCACACTGTGTGACCACAGGGACCTGAAACTGCTCTGGAATTCTCTGCCACGAATTAAGAATATCCTGAGTTACAAACTGGCAGAAAATGAGCTCTGTTTCCAGTTTAAATGGGTTTTTAGCTTAAAAAAACTCCCCACGTTGCATCAAACCAGGTTTTATGATGTGGAGTTGTTTGGGGCTATTAAAAAGTCGCTGTTGAGCACAAAAAAAAATTAAAAACCTACTTGAAGAAAAAAGAAACTCTGCTCTTTGCAAGCCTTGTGTAACTTAGAGTGTGCATTAAATACGTCCCTAAAATGGATATTCTGCAGGAGAGGCAGCACAGCAGMAGCTCCTACACTCAAAATGCAGATTAAACACCTCAGTTCGTTCTGCATCTTCATCTCACCAGGACCAGGGAAGATTTTAGGGAAAAGCCACTTGAAAATACTCAAAATACAGCGAAACCTTCATGAGAATATGAGAAGGAATTTAAGAGCAGCAGCTCCTTTTTGTCCAGGAGCTCAGCTGTGCCTCGATGACAGAAAAAGGGATGCAATCCTCAGAGGTGGATTGCAAAAAGTGTGTTTTGTTCCCAAAATCCCTCTCCAAAAAGTGTSTTTTGTTCCCAAAAATGCACCCTGCCAACAGCTACCAGCAACAGCCAGAAACAAACAGCAGCAACCAAAAAAAATCCCACCCAACTTTCAATCTGTAAATCAGCACATCCTTCATCTGACAAGGAAAAGCAAAAGGGAATCCTCTGCCTCTCTTCTCTTCCCCCATCACTGCTCGAAGAGTTCCATTCCAAGATGTTTTTGCAGCTTTCAGGATTTTTTTCTTGTTTCAAAATCACCAGGAATTGCACACGTTCCCTTCCCTCTCCCACTGAAGGCCCAGAGATGGAGTTTGCTCAATCCTCCCCTGACACCTGGGAATTGAAGCTGCCAAGAAAGGAGGATGAAATGCTTGGCAAGGGAAGATGAAAAGTTCTTCTACTCCTCAGCTACTCCAACTTGCAGTTTTCATTGTTTTGATTTTATTCATTTCATTCTTCAAAGGGAAAACCAAGGCAAGAAGCAAACACTCAAAACCAAAAAAAAACCCAAAACAAAACACAAAACAAAAGAAAACCCAACAACAACATAAAAAAACACCAAAAAAACACCCCAAAACACCAAAGAAAAACCCCAAAACCACAACACAACCTCTCCCAACAGGTTCATCACCTCCAAACCAAGGTTTGTCCCTGCAGGTTACAGAAATTCAGATTTGTTAACCCAACCCATTCTTCTTCCAAGCAGCTCCTTCACCTGTTCCAAACTTTTTCCTTATTTCATTTCCACCCTATTTCAATGGTAGCAAATCTCTTCCAGTTATTCCTGCTCTCTCCTCTCCTCCTTCCAAGGACAGGCACCGCTCATTTCCACACCTCGGTGGCAGAAGTTTCTCCAAATCCCAGAAATTCTGAGCACCAGATAAATGAGCAGGGCAGGGGAGCCACGTGGCCTCATGGAAATGGCACCAAACACCCAAAAAAGTCACACAAAGTTTGGGTTCAGCACCCTCTGGCAGCAAAAAGGGTCAGGCAGCACCTCTGCTCCTACAAATCCTTATAAATCCCCCCTTTTTCCTGAATGTTTGTGTTCAATTTATTCTCAGCTCTACTTCGCTAACAATTCAGTTTTATCTTCTCATCTGCAGGCTTTCCATAAAAAGGATGGATTGTACACAATCCATAARTGCTGCATTCGAGGTAAGAAGTTCCCATCTTTTTTTAATGGGATGGTTATTGGCTAGGAAGAGTTGTGTGGAAAAAAAAAAGCAAATATTTTAAAGGTCAAAACCAAACAAAATGCAAATTCAAAATACTGGAGCTATAAGGTTCTGAATGTAAAGCATTCCAATCAGGAGATTCAGGGGAAACTTTGACAAGAAATCCTTTTAAAATAGGTTTTTTGAGCAAGTCTCAGCAGCATCACAGCACTTCCTGCAGCACAAGCACAGCCCTTCCAGGACCTAAAAACGGAATATTCTTCCACAGGAACTTCAGAAGAAGCTTGAGAAATAAAAACCCTCCTCTCTGGAGTCCTTAACAAGCAGGATTTCCACTCTGTGTGCTCAGGGACCCAACAGTCAGGTGAGCTGCTCCAGACTGGAAGTGCTTATTCCGAGGAGTATTTGGCTGGAATTAATTTCCTCTGACATCACCAGAAGTGATCTTAACAGGGTTCCCCTTCCTCAAAGATTGTGTAAATACTTCCAGCCACTCAGTCAGCAATTCAACTCCAGAGAAACCTTCCTGCAGCTCTCCCTGCACGAGTCAGAGCTGATTCAAAAATCAAAGACCTTGACAAAAACCTCCAGCACAGGCAAATCTGCTCTAAGAATCAGACAGGAGATAAAAASGCTGCAGGCTGGACAGAAAAGCTGATAAAAAAAAAAAAAATAAATTCAATACTAAGAGAATTCAGCAATTCCTYAGGACACAGATGAAAGAATCACTGGGAGCTTTCAAGCTCTGTGTTTTTTTGCAACCTTTGTTTTTTCGAACAATGCTGARCAAACACGCTTCCTAAAACCACAATTAAAACCAAGATTAAAGTTTTCATCTCCATCACAAAGTCTGCCAAAGGAAGGAGGACTCGAGAGCAAATGAGGAGTGAGTATCTTCGAGTGGAGCATTGGCAATTCTGGCACATGGCACCAAACTTGGAAAGGGAGCACTGACACTGTTTGGCTCTGCAGCAAGGAGGGACTCGAAAAGAACCGAGTTTGTCATGAGCTTGAGAAATAAGGCAAGAGGAGAACTTTCTTTCAGTCTCTGGGGTGCAAAGCTCATCAATCACGGCGTGGCCAGAGCCCTGTTGGCAGCAGGGGTTTGCTTTCCCAACCGAGCTCCAGACTCGGGGGCATTTTTCTGTTTTTTTTAAGGAGTGATTTTTCCACGCGAGCCCACAGYGGTGAATGACTGCAGGCCTTCCCAGGCTGCGCTTTGGACAATATTTCAATGACTTTTGTCAGGTACTGAGCAGCACAAGGAACCTCTAGGAACCTCTTCTTCCGTTCAACAAGAAGAGAGGCTTACAAAAAGCTCACCTCTAGGTGTAGCAACTAAAACTACCTAAAACAACACAGAAGAGGAAGCTGATCCTTCAGAGCCATTACTCTCATCAGATACCTCCTTTTTTTT
>NW_026623981.1:224655-231400 GCF_030028575.1 Malurus melanocephalus | reverse complement strand
GACGATCATTTTTGTTTTAGGTAAAGCGCCAGGTATTACCAATAATCACCGGGTAATCCACGGGGGCGGTGAAACAAAGAGGCTAAAAATGGTCGGATTTGGTGAACTTGCACCACGAATGCCGCACCGAAGAATTCAGCACACACACACACACAAGTTCCTCTGCTGAAACAGATAACCCYGCATCGCCCAGGTCAGGAAACCCTCAAATATCCAGGGCGCTGCACAAGGTTTGAACCTCGCTCGGGAGCAGAAAGTGCCGCTCCAGCAGCACCGGCAGCCGGCGCGGAGCATCCTCGGGGTGACATCCTGGGGGTGATGCCACCATCCTCGGGGTGACATCCTCGGGGTGCCATCCCGCGGGTGACATCCTTGGGGTGACACCCCGCGGCCTGGCCGGCGTTATCCTGCCCTTCCCAGGAGGATGCGAGCAGGAAAAACCCCCCGCCCCAGCGGCTCCGGTCAATGGAGCAGCGCGGTCCCCGCGGGAGGTGCCGGAAGGGACAAAAGCGGAGCTCGGGAACGCGGACCCCGCGSAGCCCCCGCGGAGCCCCCCGGGCGCGCCCCCCGCGCCGTGCCCACCTCGCTGCGGGTGATGCGGTGCCGCGCCAGCTTCACCACGGCGAAGTTGCCCTTGCCCAGCGTGCCCTCGATGTCGTAGAAGCCGACGCGGACGGGCCCGAGCCCGCGGGGCAGCAGCGCCGGGGGCCGCCGGGGCTCGGCCATCACCATGCTGGGCTCGGGGGGCGGCGGCGGCGGCTCCGGGCTCGGCTCCGCCACCAGCCCCGGGGGCCGCGCCGCCCCCTCCGCCACCGACCGGCGTCACCATGCGCGTCACCGCGGGCGGGGCCTCGCCATGGCAACCGGGCTGTGCCCGCCCCTCGCCACCAGCGCCACCAGCGCCACCGCCGAGGGCCGGGGGGACAGCGCGGGACCCGGGCTGTGACACTGTCACCGCCACCAACCCCAGCGGGGACACCCGCGGGGACCCGGGCTGTGACACCGCCACCGCCACCAGCCCGGCGGGACTCGTTCTGTGCCACTGCCACCAACCCCAGGGTGACACCCGCGGGACCCGAGCTGTGCCACTGTCACCGCCACCAACCCCGGCGGGGACACCCGCGGGGACCCGGGATGTGACACCGCCACCGCCACCGCCACTGCCACCAACCCCAGAGTGACACCCGCGGGACCCGCGCTGTGACACCGCCACCGCCACTGCCACCAACCACGGCGGGGACACCGCGGGACCCGGGCTGTGTCACTGTCACCGCCACGGGCCGGGGGGACACCGGGCTGTGACACCGCCACCGCCACCAACCCCGCGGGACCCGCTCTGTGCCACCGCCACTGTCACCGCCACCCGGGGGGACACTCGCGCTGTGCCACCGCCCCCCACCGCGGCTGTGAGGCCACTGGAGCGACCCCTCCGCGCTGGCATCACCCAGCTGAGCGCCCTCGCCCAGGCAATGTCACCTGGGGCAGGTGGCACCGAGCGCGGGTTGGGATGTCCCCAAACCCCGGGCTGCGCTGCCGCTTTCCGTGGGACGGAGCTCTGTTGGTGCGGAACTCGTTGAGTTCCAGTTTGTGGCCGCTGCTGCTCGTCCTGTCACACTGAACAGAGCCTGGCACCATCCTCCGAGTCCGCTTGGTGACACTGAAATGCCTCGGTGACACTGAAATGCCTCGGTGACACTGAAATGCCTCGGTGACATCCTCTCAACCTCCTCAGAGCTCACCGGGTCTGTCCCTAGCAGGGGACAAGGAATGGGGCGGCCTCAGGTGTCCCTCCATCCCCAGGTGTCCTCCATCCCCTGTGTCCCTCCATCCCCAGGTGTCCCTCCATCCCCGGGTGTCCCTCCATCCCCRGGTGTCCCTSCAKYCCCAGGTGTCCCTCCAGCCCCGAATTGGGGGCTCCACGCACCAAGACCCCCGGCTGCTGCTCCTGGATCAGACTCTGCACGTCCTAAATGCGGTTTCCTGACAGAAATCCCCCCTCCCGGGCGCTGAGCAGCGTTTTCAGTGGGCCGAGTCACTCCAGACCCCAAAAATGCCTTTTCTTGGTGCGTCAGCCTCCTCAAATCCTGCTCAGCATCACACAGTCCTGAGCTCTGGGTGCAGCTCTGGGCCCCACTGTTTAGGAAAGGATGTGAACGTGGTTGTGGAGAAGGAACAGAATTGGTGTTGGGGAACAGGACTGTCCTGTGAGGGGCTGGGTTCTTCCAGCTCGGACAAAAGGACAACCTGGAATGCTTAGAGGACCATCAGAGTAGAAAAAGTGAAAAAATTTAAAGCCCTTTATGCTAAATTTCCTTTCCAGTACTAAATCCGCTGCTTTAACTCACTTTTACACATTCATTTCAAAATTCCATGCCCGTTTCAGCAATCTTTGCACACCCAGCCCATGCCGGTCTTTCCCTGATCACCGCCTCTCCCCTGCCCCATTTCAGCCTGAGGTTTTGATACTTTTCTGACTGATTTGGGAACCAGGAATCACCCCGGGAATCTTTGCTCGGTTCCCCTGACTAAACACATCCCCCGATGGCACAACACGTGCATGTTGAATCAGCAACAGCCACAAACACACCGAGTGGACACAAACAGCACAAAAAAAAAGGGGAAAAAAAAAACCGAGTGGAAGAATGCAAGGAACMAACTTGTGCCTCTCTTTCCATTTTTAGACAGGTTTTGCACGTAAAGCTGCCTCATCCTGGTGAGGAGCTGGTTCCTTTTGTTCAGTGTGGAGCAGCGATGACTGTTCTGCAAAAGGAGCTGCAAAGAAATGAATGCTTGTCCTTCACGCTCATGAGACTCCTCTCGGGAGTGACATTTGGGGATGACGCTGCCGGCTCGGGCTGCCATGGAGAATAACGGAGCTGTCKCTGCTCTGTTGATCCCCTCCAGGAGCTCTGGCGGTGACTAAACCGGGTTTAGTCAGACATCCCCYTTGGCAGTGATTGACAGGGACGTGAGCGAGCCTTCCCCAGCCCGACCGGAATAGCAAATGGTGTCATCTCCAACTGCCACTCGCCACATTTCACTCCCCTTTCACCTTTTTGTCGGATCCGAACTCAAAAGCTGCGTCCAAAGTTACTTTTTTTTTTTTGTGCGGAATGTTACGTAATACTCACCCTCATCGCTCTATTCTAAGCGGAATTTTTAGCCTTAAAAGATTTGTTTGCTTCCTGCCCACTTTCAAGCCTCATCCCGCTGCAAAATCAATTTTTAAGTCAGATTTTTGTTTGCTCGGAAGAGGAAACTTCTGCAGAAATCTCTTATGCTGCGCGCCTCAAAGTTGTTCACGGAAAGATCAGGTTAGAAAACCACGGCTTAAAAACKCTGCGAGARGAGCTGCAYCCGCAGAAAAAAWAAWAWTWAAAAAAWAATMATTGGCAGGGCAGATTTCAGCGGCCATCGAGGGGTTTTGCTCCGCTCCGAGGAAAGCGATTTGAACTATTCGAACTCCTCCCGGTGCTGAGCGGATTTTTCCAGGGCACAAAGCGTGGAGCGCACATGCCCTCGTGTGGTCACTGCTCCCGCACATCCTCCCGCGGCTGGGATATCCTGGAGGAGGCGGCAAACAGCGGGATTTATAAAATTCCTTCGCTTTAATAATTTCGGATCGCTGCCTGAGTCCGACGGGCGGCTCAGAAGGCCAGACCACACGTTTGTCTGCCAAAATACGGCTTTGCACACCTAAATTCCAAATTTTCTCTTCATTTTTCTGTTTTTTAGTGCCTAAAAGATGCTTAATAGCTGCCATAAAGGACAAAAATAAAAGACCCCAAGAATGCACGATTAAAAGTGAATAGAATTTTGCTYGATTTGCACTAATTACTGCATTGGAAACTCCAGATATTGTGAATATCCAGCCCTGACCACTTGCCTGTATCAGGATTTTGCTTTTCAGGAGAAATTGTTGCTAACTCAATGCTATTTTCAAAACAATTAGAAGGTTTTAAAATGCTTTTAAAGGGATTTTGTCTTCCAGGGATTTCTCTTGCACCATGAAGAGCCACTGCGACAGTGCAGAGGTGCAGAGCCAGAGTATTTAGGAATATTAGGAATATTTAGGAATATTTAGGAATATTTAGGAAGTGAG
The DNA here is from genome assembly GCF_030028575.1 of Malurus melanocephalus. Classification (NCBI taxonomy): domain Eukaryota; kingdom Metazoa; phylum Chordata; class Aves; order Passeriformes; family Maluridae; genus Malurus; species Malurus melanocephalus. Next base: position 227,298 of record NW_026623981.1, on the reverse strand, counting down.
AAGCAGCTGAAACAACTGAAATATTTCAGTGTTTGCAGCAGCTCAGAGATCTGAAAACTTTAGCAGAGCAGATTCACAGCTCTGCCTGCAACCAGCTCTGCTGTTTTATTTAAACCGCCTTTGTGCCAAACCTTTATTTCCTGGCAGCTCATGAAAATCGGGTTTTGTTGTCCATTTTACCCATTTATTTATTTACACTTGGAGAAAAGCAAACTTTTCGGGAACAAAAGCACAATTTAGGTGCTTCCTAGGCTTGCTCTGCAGCAAAATGTTGCTTCTGGAGGCAGAAAAACATCTGCAGGACAAAAGGTGTGAAATATTTGTGTTCCTGCCTCACACTCTTTGTCTGCTTTGTCTCAGGCCCTCCCAGCAGGASGAGGGAGAGAATTGGAYGAGTAAAAAGTGAGAAAACTCACGGGTTGRGATGTAGAAATTTAATAGGCACGGTAAAAGTTGCACACACAAGCAGAGCAGAGCAGGGAATTCATTCCCCACTTTCTGCTGTTCAGCACCTCCAGAAGGCAGGGCTCCAGCACACAGAAAAGGTAACTTTTAGCACCTTTGAAGAGGAGTAAGTCCATAAATAAATAAGGATTTGGGATTGTCCTTCAGTTTCACGGCGTGTCTTTGGTACAAAAGGCAATCAGGGRTATCAACAAGACATTCTCAGGACAAAGCGGGCTCGGTGCAAAACAAAATCYGTACATTCTTCTCAGTCGGGATCTTTAAAAACCCCAATTCTTCCAGAAAACAGAAGAACACAGGGCCAAGGCCAACCCAGGACAAACACCACATAAACCATCATTTTAAGTGCATAGACAGGGCAGGTAAACGTGTTAAAAAACACCCACATTCCAGGGGGTTTTTTTGTGTCCGTTTCCTCAATATCCATAAATCTCATTCTCCACCCAGGTGGACTCTTTGCTCCTCCCCACGCGGTCCCCGCAGAGCTCGTAGATGTCGTTGGTGACAAAGCCACTCTCGGGGCTGGCGGGGGTGACAAAGCCACTGCTGGAGCTGTCCCCGCGGGGACCCCGCGCTCCCTCCCGCCCGCGGAACGAKGAATTATCGGTGCCGGGTCTGGCCCCGGCCAGGTCGGCTTCTGATTGTTTCCTGAGCACTTTGGAGATGTCCAGGTCGGGGCTGTCCCCTCCGGGGCTGGGCAGCCAGGCGCTGTCACCTTTCGGGGTGGCAGCCACACGCTGCTGTCGCCTGCGGGGTGAGGGGGAAAGGGAAAAGCYGGGAAATGCTTTGGTGCGGAAGAAAATGCGAAATAACAACAGAATTCTAACAGGAATTTAATGCTGGCCCTCGAGGAGAGATGGCAGAAACATTTGATCATTCAAAGTTTAATAAGCAGAAGGGTTAACACACTAAAATTATTATTTTTGTGACATTATTCCCTGCCTGCTACRTCTGTGAACACAATAAAATGATAGAATATGATTTACTTACAATTGTACTTCACGATTAACTCAGCCTGGAGCATCCACAACGCTTTCTAAGCATTTCTTTGTCACCTTACAGCACGGTGAAATCAGCTGTAAACCACGACAGGGTGTCCCTGATCATTGGGAACACAAAAATGCCACTCACCTCTTCACAAAGAGCCAAAAGCAGGAGATGCCTGTGATGGCCACCAGGAAAAGCAGCACAGGAATGCTGGAAATCAGGATGTAGGYAAGGCTCTGCACAGGTTCTGGGGGCAGAAATGGCTCAGGGTCATCAGGAGGGAATGGAAAGGTTTTCGTAGTTAATCACAAAGAAGATAAAAATTAGGMCACTTAACAGTTTTTTAATACAAATGGCTTTTTCACACCCAAAATATTTTACACAGATCTGGATTTTGAACGTTTTTACAGTCAGAGCAACCTCTTTAGGTGAAATATTTGGTGAAAGTGTTTTGGGTTTTTTTTTTCAGAGGCCGTTGTTTGTGTTCAGCCTTTCACATTTTGGGCCAAACCCTTGGAATAAAGCCAGGTTTGACAGCCCAGCTTACCTTTGGCTCCCCCAGCTGTTCCATTGGCTCCTTTCCTCCTGCGTTCCTCTGGGAATTCTGCCTTCCAGGGCTCTGTTGGAACAGCTGGAAAGAAGCAGCTTCATTAATACTGAAGATTTTTTTTAAAGAACCACAAAAAGTGAAGGTGAGGAAGGATTGAAGAAGCTGAGAGCTGTGAAAGGTGTGCTGGGATTTCTCTGCTTCAATTCCTGCCGGATTCTGCATCACCAGCAGCAGGATGGAGCATGGAATGGCACCGGGAAAATACAAAATTCAGGGAATCTTCTTGCTCAGGATGTGTTCTGGCTGCCCTTGACAGTGAATTCAGAGTATTTCCACTGGAATTCAGTGTGTGATTAAAAAAAAAAAAAATCTCAAATAAATATGTCCAACTCACCTCTTCGGGAATTCTCTATTGGCRCTTTTGTTGGCTTCTCTGAAAGCAAAAAAAAAGCACAATTTCCTCATGAGTGGGGAGARCACGTGTCCTGAACACAACCTGAGCTCTGTCCTTCAGCGCTCTCCCTCCATCAAACCCCACCTGAGATCCCAAACTCTTCACAAAAATCCTCAGAGAATTTACACGAGCCACAAACAGCTCTGGATATGAGACACTGGGATTATTTTCCCTGATTCCTCCATAA
>NW_026623981.1:222110-223911 GCF_030028575.1 Malurus melanocephalus | reverse complement strand
CTCCCGAAATTTGTGTTTTCAGCCCCGCAGCGCCTCATTACCCAGGGAATACTTGCAGATGAAGTTGTTCCTCATGTTGCACCTRTCATCATTCCACTGGAACATGTAGGGTCCTCCGAGGCCGGGTGGGGCAGAGGGTTGGTGGTACAGGACCCCRCAGAGCTCAGCCCCGCACGACGGCTCATCCGCGTACCAATTCCTGGGAAAAGAGAAAAAAAAAAAACACACACGGGGCTTGAGGACACTCCCAGGGGTGTGGAGAGGAGTAAAACACAGCCAGAGAGGATTGCAGTGCATGTCACACTTACATGGGGGACATGGGAATGATAAAATGGGAGGGTTTATCCTTTTAATTCATATTTTTCACAGGAAACTCAGTAAGACACAAATATCAGGGAGCAAAGGGCTGAGCTGCTCACTGAAACCCCTGAAATTCTTCACTCAAACCCCTGAATTTCTCAATGAAACCCCTGAATTTCCTCACTGAAACCCCTGAATTTCCTCACTGAAACCCCCGAATTTCCTCACTGAAATCCCTGGAGTTCCTCAGTGAAACCCCTGAATTTCCTCCCTGAAACTTCCTCACTGAAACCCCTGAATTTTCTCACTGAAAACCCTGAATTTCCCCACTGAAACCCCTGAATTTTCTCACTGAAAACCCTGAATTTCCTCACTGAAACCCCTCTGCAAAGCTCTGGAGAAGCTCAGGAGAACCTGGATTTTCCTCCACACAATTTTAAATCCATGCAAAATCATCCCTCACTATTTCTGTCCCCACTGCCTGCAAAATTCATTGAAMAGATGAAAAAGCTGAAGCAGAACCTGATTTCCTCTGCCTAGAAGTGCACCAACACAGCCTGGCAGATAATTTTTTTTTTCATTTCCTAAGAATAAACCTCACCACCAGACACCTGTGCAGCTTTTCCGAGGAGTGCACAGGAAGGAGATTTACTGGATAATAAATAAATAAATAAGTAAATAATATTTCCTCATGAAAAGAGATTTAATGTGGCTCAGAGAACCCCTCTAATTATGCCCTGATTTTGCCAATTGTTCAACCCCCACTGATTTTGGAATAAGAATTCGCTGTGAGCTGATCCAGAGCACATAAATTATTCCAGATATCCCAAGGTATTCAGCACGGGAGAACACCCATTTAAAGCAGTGTTTTTCCAGCCATTCCAATGCTTTATTCCTCCCTCACTTCCTTCCTCCCCTGGTGTTTTCCTTGGCTCTATCACTCAGTATAAATAAGCTGTGTCTCACCAATGGAAGGCAGCAAAGCTGTGCCTGTTCCTTAGCAGCAGATTCTGGTTCCAGCTTCCCATTATCCACCCCCGAGCTCTGAACCACGGGAGAGGCTTTGAGATGTCAAAAGCAGCTTTGGTTTATTCATTTCTGAGGAGCTGAAACACYCTGTGGGTTCCCAGGGTAAAAAAAGACTCAATTCCGAGGTGTTTTTACACATCTGATATAATGAAGGATGCGAATTGGCGTAAATATTGTTGTTTATATGATTTAATTAATAATTATAATTATATTTATAACATATAAATTAATAATTATAACAAATCCTGGGGTTCCTTAAAACAAGGAGGCAGAAATCTGATAAGTGCTGTGAAAACTCGAGTTTTCAATGTCTGCAATAAATCCTGCAGGCTAATATTTTGCTGCCTCACAAGAAAAATATCATTATTCCATATTATTCCTTCAGTAAGTAGAAGAACCCATTTCTCAGGACTTCGGGGATAAACTTCAGGGGCTCTGCAGTGCAGGAATCTTGAGGTCAAACACACAATTT
>NW_026623981.1:195915-221199 GCF_030028575.1 Malurus melanocephalus | reverse complement strand
GCTGCTGTCTCGATGCTGACCAAGTGTCCCCCGTCAGCCCTGCACGCCAGCTGAGCCTCCTCGTAGCTGGTTCTGCGYGAGGCGTCGTGAAAATAAACGATTTTGTAGCAGGGTTTCTGCGTGCCACGCCTGCAAACCGTCTGGCCTGCGGAGAGTGATGCCACAGGATTTTTAGTTTCTATGTTTTCATGCGTCTGTATTCTTGTATTTCTCTAGTACAGCACTAAAACTGTCGTTCTTTCATCTTTAGATAAAACAATTCCTCTCTGAGCCTGAATCCAAGGACACCTCACTGCCTGAGAGCCTCAAAATATGGAAACAACAGTGAATTGGGTGGAGCAAGTTTGGGGTGGTTGACATCATGACCTGTAAAGATCATTGGAGAATTAAGACCCAATATGTTAATAAAGAACTTATAAAAGGTGAAGATCTCGTGACCTGGTGTCCATTTTGGGTGTAGCCTCAGGAGGAGGCTTTGTCTGCCCTCAATGTACCAGTAGGCCTGTTAGGCCTGGATTAAAGTTGTGTATTCTCATTCTCTTAAGTTTGTCTGGCCTCTCTTTCAGATAAGCCTGATTGATAAGGCATCAAGAGGAGGGAAAGTTGTTACGGGAAGGAGTAAAATTAATGATAAAACGTCGATTTTGGTGAGTTTTGTGCTGTTTGTATGGAAACACAACACAGGAAAAGCTTCTTAGGGATTTCCTTGCTCAAGCAGAGGTGGCAAGATTTTGTTTTTTGGGGTTTATGTTTCATGGAGTGGATATTGAAGTGTCACAGARTATTTTGGGTTGGAAGAAACCTCAAAAAGCATCTCATTCCACCCCCTGCCTGTTCTTYCACCCTCTTCTATCCCARGGTGCTCCAAGTCCSATCCAACCCAACCTTGGACACTCCCAGGGACGAAACATCCACAACTTCCCAGGCCAAGCTGGGTCTCACCACCCTCACARAGAAAAATTTCATACRAAAATCCACCCTCAAACYCYYCCAGTTYCCAATTTCTACCCCGTGGATCACAACAGAGTTCCCACATCCCAATTTCCAGCACTGTTTTGTGTTCTGTCACATTTCTGACTGCCCAGGGAGTAAACAATGTCTGTTTTCAGACTCTCAGAAGCCAAGGACTCTCCCAAGCAGAAGCAGCCCGGCTTATTTTGGTTACGAGGGAAGATCAAAGTGAAAAGACACATCATCTAAAATTACGCACTTTGTGTGTTTCTCGGCAGAGCAGTCCCAATATTTAGACTGCAGAAACAAACAGTTTTGTTTTTGCTCGGTAAATATTTCTTTCCAGGCACAATCTGCTAACCTACATCTTGTTACAGAAGGAAAACATTCAGCAACATTTGTAACGTGCTTGGAACAAATGGGATAATACAAGGACGGGGCATTATGAACCCATCCTGGGGATGTTTCCTGGCTTTTTAAAATTTTATGWTGGTCCTTGGAAGAGTGAGAGTTTAAACACCTTTCACATTGGGATTTTTGAACAGTTAAATAGCCAGAATCAGAGTTTGCTAGCATTTTACACAGAAATTAGGGTCAGGATTTTTACTATTTTACACAGAAATTACAATAGGAACAGGATTTTTACTATTTTACATAGAAATTAAAATAGGAACAGGATTTTTATGACAACAGCAGTATTAAAGAATGCATTTCTAGCACAGCCTGGGTTTCTCTTGGGAACTTGACTGTCAGAGCAAAAGGCAAAGCCCCTTACCTCTCCTGAGAGACACATCCACTGCTGCYGGGAGAGGCATAAGGAAAACACAGACAGCACATTTTCATTAAAAATTGCAACTTTCTAGAAACAGCACCACAGAAACTGCGCTCAGTTTTTTTTCATGATTAACTGGCAGAAAGTCTCTGCCTTATCAGCCAAACTTGCCATTCCTTTTAGCAAAGGAAAAGCTGATTGGAGTTGATTCCTGGCTGGACTTCATTGCTCTTTCGGGTCCCAGACTCGGTTTAGAGCATTGTACCAGCACTCTGAGCAAGGCTGAAAGGATTCCTTGTATTTCCCCTTTATCTCCTCACTCGGGATCTGCCCCAGAGCCCGCTGACTGCAGCGAGCCCCCCAGGGCAGAACGGCGGGGAAAATCAGCTGGAAAAGTTGGAAAAGAACTCCAGAACCACCGAATCCAACCTCCCCACCAGCGCCGCAAAGCAGCGGCATCCCTGCCCATGTCGCGACAGTGCCCGCGCATCCCGACCCTCGCAGCGGCACCCGAGGGACCCGAGGGGATAGGGAAGATCCCCCAGGATCCCAGAATGACCCCGAGCCCCTCTTACCGCTGAGCAGCCGCGCCCCGGCAGCGCAGCCCAAAGCGGCCGCGCACAGCGCAGCAGCCGCCAGCATCGCTCCGCCGGGCAGCGGGGACAGCCGGCACCTCCTCCTCCTCCTTCCTTCCCTCCTTCCTTCCTTCCTTCCCTGCCTCTTCCCTGCCTCCTTCCCTCTCTCCTCCTCCTCCTCTCGGGCCGCGGGCCAGCGGGCTGGGCTCAGCTCCGACTCCGCGCAATCAGCGCTGCCCGCAGCGCTCCGGGGCTCTCTCCTCTCGCTGCTTTTCCTCGGATCGCGCTCCGAGCTCTTCATCCCTCCTGCATCCCCTTCCATCCATTTTTATACCCCCATTCCATCCCCGCCCACCGCAGCCAGCGCCAGGAGCCWCCCACGGGCGGATCCATCCCCGCGACGAGGATTTTGGCTTTTTTCCCCTTCTTTTTGGAAGGTTGTTCCTTCGCTTTCCCAGATCTGGCTTTGCTTTGAAGAAGCGGGATGAGCTTTATCGCTCCCTACCCGTTAATTCAAACTCTGATTTATTTTATCCATCCCAATCATCGTTTTCTAGGTATTCTGAGCTGGGAGGGATCACAAGGATCACCAAGTCCAGTTTGCAGTGAATAATCGCGGGATTGAACCCACAATCTCGGCGTTTTTAGCGCACGATGCGCTCGCTGCGCAGAGGGAACGGCCTCGGGAAGGGAAAATCCAGCACGGGAGCTCCTTTTCCCTCTGGATGAACGCCGAGCCCTTTTCCTGGAGGTCGGGAAGCTGCTCAGCACCTGTTTCCTGCAGCTCGGGCTCCCCATCCAGCCCAGGTTTTTATGGCTCGGGCTCCAAGAGCTTTTCCCAGGTCACGGAAAAGGGGCAGAGCACCGAGGAGAATCTGCTCAGACAGAAAATAACGGCGCTCAGTGCTTTAAAATAGGAAATCAATGATTTTATGGAAGCCTTAAAACCTGGAGCCATTTTTGGGGATGCTATTTCTGAAATTGGTATTTTAAGGAGAGAAAAATCCTTTAAAATACCCTGAAAAAGCCGGCTCCGGGTCAGCAGAGCCGGGAATCCCAGAGGGAAGTGCCGGGAAGCTGCTGGCTCTGCAACTTGGGTCACATCTGCAAGATTTCCTGGCTTTTTCAGAAATACAGAAACACCTTGACTACCCGACTTTTCCCGAATCTCAGTCAGAATTAAAGCAAAATCAAAGCCTTCACCACTTTTGAAAAATAGCAAAGCTTCCATTTCCTTCTCTTCACCACTACTTAGAAACAAATGGAAAATATAGAGAAAATAAAGGAGTAAAGTACAAAAAAATAGCAGCAGCAGCCTTTTAATTTCTAAATCTTATGTGTTACTACAGGATAAAACTGAGTAATTATTGTAGTAGTAATAACAATAATAGTAACAAAAAAAATCATAAATAATAACAGCAACAACAACAATAATAATAAAGAACAGGATGCCTTTTCCCCCCTAAATAGAATCTGGATATTCAAACCAAGGGAAATACAAACCAGGCCCAGCTTGAAGGCCCAGAATTTGGGCCAAGCAGACAGACTTGGTACAGAATTTTAATAAACTCTGAGAAGAGCAAGATCTTAACAAGAACCAGCTTAAAAGCTTGAATAAGGAGGGAGGAGAAAAGGAGGCTTTTATGTCCRAAATGAAGACGTCATTCCTGAAAGTATCTCTTGAAATCTTGTTTTCCAGGTTATTTCTTGAATCACTGCACTTATCAACTTTAATACTTCAGTGCTACTCTGTACAATGGAGGAATTAAATTGTATTAATTCAGATATGTGGCTCTTCAGAAAGGCAGATGTTGAACCTTCAGCTCATTTATCTCTGCTTTGTATCTTGGGAATTACAACAGAAGGAAAGAAAAGCCTTAATAAAGCACAGACCCCTCACTCCTGGGTTTTGTTCTCCTGATAAATATCCGGCCAGGCAGGCAAAACCATCATAAATCAGTGAATCTACTGCTGGTTRTAATAAAAATCCCTCCATGGACTTTCTTTATTGCTCAAATTCRCTTTCTGAGAGCTTTTTAGGGAGCAGGGCAGCCAGTTTGATAATTTCATTATAAACTGAGTTTTTGTGTTTTAGTGGAGAAAAACCTGGAGACAGCAATGGAAAAAATAAAAAAAAAAATAACAATGGCCAGGCTGTAAAGATCCTTTTGGCACACTAAACTGAGAAATTTAGACTCTGCCTTATTCCTCGTGGGTTTGAGATTGAAAATTGTGCAATAATGTTATTTAGCTCGGTTAAACTTCATTCACCTCCTGTTGCTTCCTGCTGTCTGGCCTGGATTTTCTGAGTCCCACARCCTGCAGGATCCTCTTTGCTTCAGGAATTTGTGGGGTGAACCCACATTTGCTTCCCAAATCAAATTTGCAGAGTTTGCTCCCTCACTTTTGTTCATGTCTGAATCCRAYCTGAAATCTGGATTTGAACACTRAGAGACACCTATGATTGATAATAAYCTTARCATTATTCTTATTCYACCCARTGCATTAATTTTAATTTTCTTAGACTYATGGGAGGCTTTTAGGATGTCTTCTATTTGTATAAAGCCATTTACTCCTTGAAATGAATATTTCTGGCTGCACAATGCCCGAAAATGCAAAACCTGGCTTCCATCGATGGTTGGAAAACACCTCCAAAACCATCAAATCCATTGAATTAAAATAAAATAAAATAAAAAAATGCAACTCAGTGAACTGCTGCTGGCTCCAGGCAGGATTCCCAAAGCAGACTAATTGCTGGTAATGGATGAGATGCCTTTTGGGATTATTTATGGGGAAAGGGGGATTGCTGACTGGCAGGAAAAGCTTGCAGAGCTCAGCACCTCCCTGCCCCTTTCACAGATTGCTCTGCCTGGCCCGAATCCCAAACCCAGGCTGCAGCTTTCCACTCCAAATTGAGCCTGCTTCACTAAAATTAGAAAAAAAAAAATAAATTGATAACTGCAGAGTCAGGCTGAAAGTGCAAAATTGTGATGTTTAATGGTGGTTGCCTGGGTTGGCTCTGTTTGTGTGAGTTTTGCTGATGTGTGGCCCATTAATTAATCAGTTGAATAATTGCAGCTCCAGTAGAAGTTTCCATCTCTTTTCAGGCCATTTTTACTCCAGCTCAGCTTTCCAAGGATGGGAAAGGATTAAGGAAGGATCAATCCTTCACCAAGGATGGGAAAGAGCTGCCACCACAGGCCTTGATTTAATTAATTCAACAAAAATTTAGGGAAGACAAATGTGAGAACAGAGGCCTCTGTGAGGCTGAGATGAGCCCAGGCAGAACGGGAACTGAAAACTGCAAATCTGGAGAAGAAAAACTCAAAAAATACATTTTGTCCTCATGTTTTTTAGTGTGAATGAGCAGTGAATGAGGCTTGATGGGAATTTAATTTCACCATCCTTCCTATTGATGCTTCTGTGTCCTCAGAATTCCCTTGGGCCTGATTCCTGCTTCCAAATTCCTGCTTCCAAATTCCTGTTCCAAATTCCTGCTTCCAATTCCTTCTTCAAATTCCTCTCCCAAATTCCCATTTCCAGTCTGCCAGACCTTTTTACCTGGCCGTGTGGCTAGTGATTGTTGCAGTGGGCAATCAGCTAACTACACTGCCTGGTAACCAGGCTGATGGAGAACATTTCACCCCTTCTGTTTAAAAAAATATACTTTTGTATCATTATTAAGTGTTTTATCCATGTTAAAATTGTTGGTTGTTAAGGTAAGTGGTCAGAGGAAAAATAAAACTTGTMTATACGGTGAGTTTAATATTTAATCATTGCTTGGAACTCCCTTCACTTACCAGCTTGTTTAATAAAACATGAAAAATAAATAGGAATTATTTATATCTGGCGGATAAGCTGAAGGATGCAACATAAAAAAATTCTCAGTCAGGTCTGGATGTAGAAACAGTTAAGTGTACAGCAAATTAAAATAAASTTTAAACAACAGACAGGGTTCTTGGTGCAGGAAAATTCCCAAATTGAGGATTTCTCATGATTTTACCAACATGTGCCACTCACTGCTGTGGGCAGGGGAGATTCTGGAACCAAAGCTGCAAATCAATCCCATTAGGAATAAATTCCCAGTTGGAATAAGGAAGTTTGGGGTGTCCTGTGCTTTGTTTTGGTGGCAGTGAGGTTAGTGATTGTGGCTGAGGGAGACAATCAGCTAACTGCACTGCCTGCAAACCAAGCACTGCTCAGCGAATCCACACCTGCAACCAGAGAAAACACTTCCAATATTCCTATTCTCCATCTCCTCAAATGCTCCTWAAAGAATGRGGAATCATTATTAATATMGAATAAATAWATAATTAAATWAATATGAAAAGTAATAAATATTTCTATATAAATACATTTCATTTCTATACATTTCATTTCTATAAATAGATATAATTGGTATAATTTCTATATATAAGATATAAATAATATAAATTTTATTTATATATACGGTTTATAAACATTTTATTTCTATGAAAATATATTAAATTTTTAATTTATAATATTAAAGTATTATATATTAAGGCAGTAATGGAAAAGATTGGTCTTATCACCCTTCTTCTACTAAAYTCAAAGTATTTATACCACAAATTAATTGTTCTTAGTAATAAAAACTGCAGTGAACGCAACACAAAGATCATTCCAAGAGTGYGAAAGCACAGCAATTAAACCCTGAAATATAAATTATTGTGCAGCACCACGATGGGAAAGGGAGATGAGGGAAACCCTGCTGTATCCAGGGGTGGGAGTGCAAATCCAGCTGCAAATTTGGGCCGAGACAGAACGTCCCATGTGAATATTATCCTGCCTGGTTTGCAGCATCCCAGGGGCTCCTGCTCATCCCCTGTCCCTGTTCCCCACTTGGGTCCATGTCCTGTGGATGGATTTTGTGCCATTTCCGTGCAGAATTTTCCAGAATGAGGTGCATTCACAGCAGCACTTGGGATGGTGCAATTCCCCCATTTCCCTGAACTTCCGAAAGCTTTTTATTTTCCCCCAAAAAGCACCCTACAGGTGCACAGCTCGTGCTGTCAGTCAGATGTCAGGATGCTCCCATCTCTTCCTCTCATCCTTGTCAGATAAAAAAATGAGCAGATCTGCTCTGAGTGTGTGTGAGGAGTCACCAACACTTCTGTCTCATGGCTGAGAGATGTGCAGGCAATTAATAACGGGATAAAGCACAGATTTTACAAGATTTATCAACCTAAATAGATTTATTTTACACAGATTTATCAAGCTAAAACAGGAAGGAGACACAATCTGTGAGCTTGTTTGTCCGCAAATTAAACAATTTTGCCTTCAAGAATTCAGGACTTACCCTCAAACAGCTTACCTTGGGATAATCRTGGTGAGGAAAGCGTTGAGGTTGAGATGATTTCATGGGAAGGGAACAAAGGGTGGCTTCTTCACTGTCCCCATTCCCAGGAACAGCACCCTGAAGTGGAGCTCTGGGCACAATTCCTTTGGGAATGGTCCCATCTTTGCCCCTGGAGCTCCGGGATTCTCTCCTTGGCACAATTTCCCTGGGAATGGTCCCATTTTTCCCCCTAGGGCTCAGGGGTTCTCTCCTTGGCACAATTCCTTTGGGAATTGCTCCATCTTTGCCCCTGGAGCTCCGGGGTCCTCTCCTTGGCACAATTCCTTTGGGAATTGCTCCATCTTTGCCCCTGGAGCTCCGGGGTTCTCTCATGGCACAATTCCTTTGAGAATGGTCACATCTTTCCCCCTGGAGCTCTGGGTTCTCTCCTTGGCACAATTCCTTTGAGAATGGTCCCATCTTTCCCCCTGGAGCTCTGGGGTTCTCTCCCTGGCACAATTCCTTTGAGAATGGTCCCATCTTTCCCCCTGGAGCTCTGGGGTTCTCTCCCTGGCACAATTCCTTTGGGAATGGTCCCATCTTTCCCCCTGGAGCTCCAGGGCTGGAATGTCCCTATAGGGCCGTGGGTCAGCCCCATGGCCAGAGCTCTGTGTATTCTCTGTCACCATGGTCACCCCGTCCCCAGGTGGGCATTCTGCTGCACCAGAGGTTTCCATGGGCAAAGTCAACACAAAAAACACACCCAGAGTTTGTGCCCTGAGCCCGTGGGCACCGTGGCACTCCCAGCTTGCTGCTCTGGGTCCTGGGTTTAATTCCTGGTTTAATTCCTGGGTTTAATTCCTGGTTTAATTCCTGGGTTTAATTCCTGGTTTAATTCCCACCAGGAATCCCCAAAAGGCAGAGAAGCAGCTCAGAGGGATGAGCGTCCTGTGCTGCTGCTCATCTTCACCGTTTTCACTCTTTCCCTGATTTCTTGGGGTCTGCCCAGATATTTCTCATTGTTTGGCCCTGATCTGTTCAGCTCTGAAAATCTGAACAGAAGAAGAAAACACAGACAATTAAAAAATTAATGGCAATAACTTTTAGACTCCACAAAACCAGCCCGGGCAGCTTTGCACCCTTTCCTTCATTATTTAATTTTATAACATCCTAGACCAACATCACTGGGATTTTTAGATTTATTTATTACTTAAATCAGAAAAGCTTAATGATCTTAAATTCTAGCAATATGCAGTACTCAAAGCCTTAAAATCTTCGTGGCTTTGATCAGAACCAGTTCTGGTTCACTCCAGTCAAAAAACAACTCTTTTGACAGAGGTTGCATGGTTTAAATAAAGGTGAATAATTTTGTAAGCTGCAGGTATGAGGTTGGATTCCCATGGAATTTGTGCTGTGGTCACTCCTGATGCTCCCAGGATGGTGATAAAAAAATGCAAGCTGCTCTCCCCTCAGGAGATTGTCCCCTAGGATGCTTTTCCAAGCAAAAATCACTCCGAATTTCTGCTTTTTCYATCAACAGCTCTCAACTTCAGCTGCTTACCTGGAGGAATTGCCATCCGCCACGCACAGAAATCAAGCAGTTCGCAGAGGGAAGGTTGCCACGGGCAAGCTGTGCTTTTTCCTTTATTTCCATGTGCTCCATCCTTTCAAGCAGAAAAACAGCAAAAACTTCTGCAGGGGTGGCCGGGGCTGGGCTGTGTTTAGGGGAGCTGTGTTTGCCCTTGGCTTGGCCTGCAGTTGCTACAGAAACTGAGCCTGGCTCTGTCCCTCGCTGGCTCAAGCCTGGGCTTGCCTGGTGACCCAGGGGACACTCATTTAATCTGCTGAGAGTTCCTGTGCCAGCTCAGGGGCCCAATCTGAGCCCCACTCACTTTTTGGATGCTTTTCCCCGGTTTTAGGGAGTTCTGGATCAGCCCCACAGATGATTTTTTGTGGTTTGGCTTTTCCCGGTGAGGATTAGAACAGCACCATCTAACAAAAGATTAAAAAATCTAATTTCTCTCCTTCCTCCTTTAGTCAGAACCTTTGGCTGCCCATCATGGGCTCTGCTRAATCTGCTGGGATGGAAAAATTCCTGTTTGGGTGCAGTTGGGAATGAGTGGAGCAGAATTTGCTGGCTGCTGTTTGATGGGGCTCTCCTTTGCATGGGCTGGGCCGGTTTTGGTTCAGATTTTTCCTCCCTGAGCATTTCTTACCCAAACTAGGATTGCTCCCGGTCTGTGACAGCAGACAGTGCTGGGAATGATCTGGATTAAAGGAGTTAYGATCAGTGAATCTCCTGAATTAAAGGAGTTTTTCCTCGTCACCGCCATGGGATGCCAGAACCACTCTCTGCTGTTCTGCTTTCTGTGACATTAACAGGAAGAAATGCTTGAACTCCCGCCTGATATTAAAAATACCAAGTGAAAAAGTTCTTACAACTTTTATATCAACCCCAGTTTCAACAATCAGAGCCAASTGGGTGAATTGCCAAGAGCTTTGCTTACATTTCCCYGTGTTTGCTGTCCCAAATGTGCAGRATTTGACCTGAATTCTGCCTCCCAAGCTCTCAGACTTTGGTTTCTCAGGTGAGGGCTTTGTTTGCTGCTGAGCTGCAGTTTGAGTGTGAGCCATGGGAACAAGGAAACCAAAAGAAGGAGGAGGAGGAACAGGAGGGATCCAGGGTTCTCTCTGCTTGTCCTTTGTGGATTCCTTCACTCTTTGGTCACAGTATTTCCCCACCCACGGGGCCTGCCTGGACTTGCTGGGTTMAATAGGAAGGCAGGAGATGCCTCAAAACCCCATCCTGGGTCTCTCCCTGATCAAAAATTATAATTATGGACATTACCCATCATTTTTAGTTATCAAATCTTTCTCTTTGATATCTCCCTGAGCACCAATTTTGTCAGATCTGTCTCAATCACYTCCATTTTTCTGTAACTCCCACTTCTCCTAAAGTTCAGCTGCAGCAAAATCTCTGTGAGCTTAAATCACTTGAAAACTTTTATTTTGGGATTTTTTATTTTTTTTTTGACATGTCACCATGGAACAGAGTTTTAAAACTAAAGAACTGATGTGGCTGCAGTGCTCACAAGGAATCTGCTCAGCTCAGAGAGTGACCCATCAATTCCCTGACATTTCCAAAGTGTGTTTAATGTCCAGAATAGAACTCAGCCTCAGGCATGAGGAGCCAGTTTGGCTGTCCAGGAATGCTCCAGCACTGCCCAGAGCTAATTCTGGATTCAGACAGGCAGCAGCAAAGTCAAAATCATCACAGACTGCACAGAAAGACGCCAAAAAATGCGTGGAAATTGTTCCCAGCAGCCGTTTCCTGTTGTCCTCCCCAAAWTTCTCCGAGCAGGCTGTCCCTGCCCTCTGTTTTCTCCATGAAAAAGGAAGGAATGACTCAGGGAAGTGCAGGGAACAAAATCCTCGTGTTTTGGGAGCACATGATGAGGGAACCCTCGTGGGCACAACACTGGGGTTCTGTGTTGGAGTTTTTCAGGTTCAGCTGGGAGATTTTCCTGAGGATCCCTTCTCTGGCCCAGGCTCTGATTTCTCTTTCCTTGGGGTGCTCATGGAAAGGTCCCCTTTGCTCGAGGAAGCGTTTTGATATGTGAGACAAAGGAAGAGAAGAAATACGGGGCTGATTTGGGATTTATTATCCATTCCTTAAAAGCAGAATTTTGACTGAAAGCCACAGAATTTTGCCTGAAAGCCTTCGAAGTTTTGTTTTGTTTTGGTTTGGGTTTTTTTTTGTTTGTTTTGGGTTTTTTTGGTGTTCTTTTTTTGTTTGTTTTTTTGTGATGCAGAAAGAAACTGAAGAGCAAGGAAGGAACTGTGTGAGTGCAGAGAAATGAAACTCAGAAACAGAATTTTGACTGAAAGCCTTCATAGCTTTGTGGGGGGCTTTTTTGTTTTTTTGTTTTTTGTTTGTTTGTTTGTTTGTTTGTTTGTTTGTTTGTTTGTTTTGGGGTTTTGGGGGTTTTTTTTTGGGGGGTTTTTTTGTTTGTTTTTTGGGATACCGGAGGAAACTGAAGAGCAAGGAAGGAACTGTGTGAGTGGAGAGAAACGAAACCCAGAAACACCCAGAAATTTGTAGTTTAGGGGGCACAATTTGTGCCTTCAGGCTCTGGATTTTTCATCCTCAGCCTTTTATCACCCCTGGGAGCTCTGGAGCTGCTGGGCTGCCCCATCCTCAGCCCCATCAGAGCCCTTTTTGAACACTCAGCTCTTTGTTCCTCCATTTGTTCTTTTGTCTCTGGCAGTTCCTGGTGTCTGACACAACTTCCTGAGGCAGCAAAAGGGGGAGAAAAGGAACTCATCAGCTTTTCTCTGTATATATATAAAAATTTATATATATATAAATATATATACAGGATAAATAAATAAATTGCAGTGTGGGGCTCCAAAAAACGAGCACAACTCTCACATTTGAGGGATTGAGCCGTTCCCTCTGTGTTTAACACCTCAAAACCGAAATAAATCCATGATGATAATGTGAGCAGGGAGATTAATGATGAGATAAATCCAGGATTGAGCAGTTTTCTAAATAAAGAACACCAAATGGGAAGGTTTTGCATGGAAAATAATCGTGTTAAGGCTGCTGGAAGCAGTCAAGCCCAGTTTTAGTAATTAATTAATTAATTAATTAATAAGCCTGGTGCTGTTTTCCTCATGATGAATGTTAAGTATTCAATATTTATTAAAAATATTTATTTATTTAAAAATATTAAATGTTGAATTTATCAGTCCATGGGGTGGACTGATGGACACAGCAGAATACAGAACAGAATTGATGAAATCCACCCTAAAAGAAGGAGCTGCTGTGGGAATAAAGCCCAGGAAATTGGAATCATCTTTGAAACCCATTAATTAACCCAACACCTGCAGCTCCTGCACACCTGAATATTGTAGCATCCCTCACCCCCACCAGGCTCCTGTTCCATATAAAACCTGGCCAAAATGTGGCAGAGAAAGGGCACAGGAGGATTTGCTCTTTGGGATTTCTTCCTCTGTAAATGTTTTAGGGCTTTGTGGTGTTTTGTCTGGGCTCTTGGTGCCTTTCTGACTCTTCCCAAAGGGTTTTTCTCCAGTTTGCACTGTCTCTGCTGTGAGAAGGTGCTGGGTTTGGTCTTGTTTTTGTATAAAAAAATAAATATATATACAGGATAAATATACATATACAGGATAAATACATATACAGGATAAATATATATATGCATTATGAATATATATACAGGATAAATAAATATATACAGGATAAATATGTATACAGGATAAATATATACACAGGATAAATATATATACAAGATAAATGCATATATATACATTATAAATATATATACAGGATAAATAGATTTATACAGTATATATATACAGAATAAATATATATGCAGGATAAATATATATAATATAAATATATATAACTAAAATTAGCTGCTTTTAATATATGTGATGCATAATAAGAACTATCACATTTTAAACTCCTTATTTTTATATTCTCTGCTCACCTGCTCAGTGCAGGTGCCTTCTAGTAATTCATTAAATTGGCTTTAATAACCCAAACTAAATTTAATCTGTTGTTTGGCACTCAGGCAGGCCCAGGCTCTGCCTGGCCTGGCTCAGGCGGGTTTTGCAGCATCTACTCCTGGCACCTGATGRTGTTTTAATGTTATTAAATCTTTCTTTTGTCATTTTTATCTCTGCTGATGGCTCCCCAACAGCTCCAGCTCCTCCTGGGCCTTGCTTTATGATGAAAGATGAAATTGCTTCCGCAGTCTTCTTCATCACAAAGCTGGTGAGGAAGAAGGAGAAGCTGAGCAAGCACAAGTTGGATAAATTYGCGGCCAAGCTGAGCGCGATTCTGTTTGAAAAGTACAAAAATCACTGGTACCCCGAAAATCCCTGCCGAGGACACGCTTTCAGGTGAGAGGGAGCATTGGGATGGTGGTCAAAAAGTGGCTCCTGGAGGCCTCAAAGTGAAATAAATAGAGGGAAACTTTTGGGTTTGTGAGTAAATAAATAAATTGTAAGTTTCAAATAAATTTGGAAGTTTATAAGMTTATAATTAAATAAAGGGAACCACATGGATACTCCTCAAGCTTGAAGGAGGAAATCATAACTGGGGAAAATGTGCTTATTTTTCACCTGAAAAAGGTGTGATTARAGAGCTGAGGTGGAAATCTTAAGGCACTGTGTGACAAATGTTTTAAGCAGCTCCTGACTCCCTGGATGCAGAATTAGGTCCTGTTTTAAACTGAACTGACTTTTAGGTTCTGTTTTAAACACGTAAAGCAGCAAATTGCCTCGTCAGGAATTGATGAGGTTGAAAATCAAAGTCTTGTTTGCGTTGATAAATCAGATTTTCTGATGGGGCTCTGAGCGAGAACTTGTGTTGATGGGTTCAAAGGCCTCAAACAATGAAGGGGGATTTTGGGGGTGCCCTAAAAATTTTTTTTTTTAATTTTTTTAAAATTTTCTGTGTGCAGAACCTGAGTTCCTCCACCCTTTGGTGCTTTGCAGGTGTATCAGGGTGAACAGGCAGGCCAGGGAGCCCCTGCTGGAGCAGGCTTGTGCTGAGAGCGGCGTGGAGCTCACCGAGCTGAGCCTGCCCGAGGAGCTGACGCTGTGGGTGGATCCCTTCGAGGTGTCCTGCAGGTTAGCTCCGAGCTGGGCACTGACCCACGGTGTTCAACCCACCCAAATCTGAGCCTGGGCATTGACCCACGGTGTTCAACCCCCCAAAATCTGCTCTGAGCCGGGCACTGACCCGTGGTGTTCAACCCATCCAAATCTGAGCCTGGGCATTGACCCACACCTGGCGCTCGGTGTTCAACCCACTCAAATCTGCTCCGAGCCTGGGCCCCAACTGAGTTCTTGGCGTTCAATCCACCCCAAATCTGCTCCCAGCCCAGGCACAGACCCACACCCAATGTTTGGTGCTCATCCCACCCAAACCTGCTCCGAGACCGGGCACAGACCCACACCAAGAGCTCGGTGTTCAATCTACCCAAATCTGCTCTGAGCCCAGGCCCAGACTCTTACCAAGTGCTCGTTTCAACTCCCCCAAAGCTGCTCTGAGCCCGGGCACTGACCCACTCCCAGTGCTCGGTGTTCAACCCACCCCAAATCTGCTCTGATCCCAGGCACCGAGAGCTCGTGTTCAACGCACCCAGAGCTGCTCTGAGCCTGGGCCCTGACCGAATGCTTGGCATTCAATTCACCCAAATCTGCTCCCAGCCCAGGCACTGGCCCACACCTAATTCTTGGTATTCAATCCACCCAGAGCTGCTCCCAGCCTGGGCCCCAACCGATTTCTTGGTGTTCAATCCACCCCAAATCTGCTCTCAGCCTGGGCACCGGCCCACACCCTGTTCTTGGTGTTCAATCCACCCCAAATCTGTCCAAACCTGGGCCCCAATCGAGTTCTTGGTGTTCAACCCACCCCAAATCTGCTCCTAGTCCAGGGACTGGGTTCTTGGTGTTCAATCCACCCCAAAGCTGCTCCTAGCCNGCTCCTGACTCCCTGGATGCAGAATTAGGTCCTGTTTTAAACTGAACTGACTTTTAGGTTCTGTTTTAAACACGTAAAGCAGCAAATTGCCTCGTCAGGAATTGATGAGGTTGAAAATCAAAGTCTTGTTTGCGTTGATAAATCAGATTTTCTGATGGGGCTCTGAGCGAGAACTTGTGTTGATGGGTTCAAAGGCCTCAAACAATGAAGGGGGATTTTGGGGGTGCCCTAAAAATTTTTTTTTTTAATTTTTTTAAAATTTTCTGTGTGCAGAACCTGAGTTCCTCCACCCTTTGGTGCTTTGCAGGTGTATCAGGGTGAACAGGCAGGCCAGGGAGCCCCTGCTGGAGCAGGCTTGTGCTGAGAGCGGCGTGGAGCTCACTGAGCTGAGCCTGCCCGAGGAGCTGACGCTGTGGGTGGATCCCTTCGAGGTGTCCTGCAGGTAAGCTCCGAGCTGGGCATTGACCCATGGTGTTCAACCCTCCAAAATCTGCTCTGAGCAGGGCACTGACCCATTGTGTTTAACCCACCCAAATCTGCTCTGAGCCCAGGCCCAGACCCACACCCAGAGCTCATTTCAACCCACCCAAAGCTCCTCTGAGCCCGGGCACCAACCCACACCCAGTGCTCGGTGTTCAACCCACCCAGAGCTGCTCCAAGACGGGGCACAGACCCACACCAAGAGCTTGGTGTTCAATCTACCCAAATCTGCTCTGAGCCCAGGCCCAGACCCACACCCAGAGCTCATTTCAACCCACCCAAAGCTCCTCTGAGCCTGGCCACCAACCTACACCCAGTTCTTGGCGTTCAATCCACCCCAAATCTGCTCCCAGCCCAGGCACTGGCCCACACCCAGTGCTCATGTTGTACCCACACCAAGAGCTCAGTGTTCAATCCACCCAAATCTGCTCCAAGCCAGGCACTGGCTGAGTTCTTGGTGTTTAATCCACCCCAAATCTTCTCCCAGGCTGGGCACTGGCCCACACCCAGTGCCCGTGTTCAACCCACCCCAAATCTGCTCTGAGTGTGGGCCCTGACCAAGTCCTTGGTGTTCAATCCACCCCAAATCTGCTCCTAGTCCAGGCACTGACCGAGTTCTTGGTGTTCAACCCACCCCAAAGCTGCTCCAAACCTGGGCCCAGCTGAGTCCTTGGTGTTCAACCCATCCCAAGGCTGCTCCAAGCCCAGGCACTGACCGAGTTCTTGGTGTTCAATCCACCCCAAATCTGCTCTCAGCCTGGGCACCGGCCCACACCCAGTCCTTGGTGTTCAATCCACCCCAAATCTGTCCAAACCTGGGCCCCAATCGAGTTCTTGGTGTTCAACCCACCCCAAATCTGCTCCTAGTCCAGGGACTGGGTTCTTGGTTTTCAATCCACCCCAAAGCTGCTCCTAGCCTGGGCCCCGACTGAGTCCTTKTYRYTCAATCCACCCCAAATCTGCTCCCAGYCTTCACCCCGAGTGTTTGCCGGTTTTTGGGGTGTTCTGGCCTCCCTCAGCTCCCACCCATTGTACAGGTACGGTGAGAACAGCCAGCCCTTCTCCGTGGCGCGCTTCGGGGGCAAGGAGAGCGCGGAGCTGGCGCAGCAGATCAGCGTGGCCGTGGGCATGGCAGCCCTGGACTGTCCCTCRGGAGCATCCTCGGACGAGGAGAGCTCCAACCACGAGCCCCGGGCCATCCCCACCGTCAGCAACCCCAACAGTGTGTACCAGGTGAGGGTGGGGGGCTCTGCTCATCCTGCAGCTCCCCCAAAACGGGCAGGGGCAGAGTCTTCTCCTGGATCAGAGGAAATGGCCCTGAGGGGCTCCAGGGGAGGTTTGGGTTGGATTTYTCCCCTGAAAGGATTGTCCAGCCCTGGTGTGGGGCATCACCACCCCTGGACGGTGACTGCCACCCTCCCTGATGGTGTCACCAACCCTGGGGGTTCAGGAGATGTGGGTACAGGGGTTGGGGAAGTGCTGGGGTTGATTTTAGGGTGTTCAGGAGATGTGGGGACAGGGGATAGGGAAGCACTGGGATTGATTTTAGGGTGTTCAGGAGATGTGGGGACAGGGGGTAGGGAAGCACTGGGATTGATTTTAGGGTGCTCAGGCAATGTGGGGACAGGGGATAGGGAAGCGCTGGGATTGATTTTAGGGTGTTCAGGGGATGTGGGGGTAGGGAAGTGCTGGGATTGGTTTTAGGGTGTTCAGGAGATGTGGGGAGAGGGGATAGAGAAGCTCTGGGGTTGATTTTAGGGTGCTGTGAGTGGGATGGAGCATTGGCAGGAGCCCCACGAGCCCCCTGTCACTTCCTCAGCAAGGAATGGGTACAATTTGGACTCGCTGACCCTTCCCCACTCTTTCCCAGCACATTTGAACGTTTTTCCCCCCTCTTGCTGTTCAGTTTGGTGATTTCTACCGGGCTCCTGCCCAGCCCTGGTCCCAGCACCTGCTCAGGAACCCCTACGTGGCTGAGGGTCCCCACCATGGCCAGCACCGGGGCTACCGGATCCACCGAGCCACGGCCACCGCCCTGGGCCCCCGGCTCGACAGGTACCACTGGGTCAACACCAAAAAGTARAGCTGGGGCTCGGTTTGGTTCTTGAAACCCTGGCTGTGCTCATGCAAATTAAAAAAAAAAAATCAAATTGAATTAAAAAATTAATAATTAAAATTAAAAACTAGCATTCGCTGTCTGAACCCTGCCTCTGWTTCTGTATTGGAAGGGGTTTAATCGTAGTTTTTAAATGTTTTTAATTGTTGTTAATATGAGATTGCATTTTCAATGTGAGWGTTTTCTTGTGATTTAAAAAATAAATGCTTAAGTCAGTAAATCCACTGAGGTTGTTTTTATCCAGGCCATCTGCTGGTGGGGCCTTGAAGGATCTTCAAAAGATTTGTGGTGGAAATACAACATGTGGGGGAAGATAAAAACATACCTCAAGCTGATCTGAAGGATTTTCTGCTTCCTTCTGGCAAAGGTGTTATGAGCAAAAACCTATTTGATGACACACAAAAATATTTAAATTGTGCTGTTGTCCCCATGAGTTTTGTACTGATGGGGGGAAAAAAAAGAGCTTTGAGTGATTTTGCTCTTCCCTYAYTTTTTRTTGAYACWGGAGGCTGGGCTGRTGGTTCACTGATCAGAAAATWTTGAATATTTCCTGTGTTTTGGCTCTTGGATTTGGGAGGAGGAGAGACTGATTCCTCAAATTTAAGGGCAGGAGTGGCCTTAGGCAGTGCAGGAACTCTGTTCCTCCGTGGATGGTGGCACAGAGCTGAAATGTGGGGACTCCAGAGGCTTCTGATCAGAAAATATTGAATATTTCTTGAGTTTTTGGGGTCTGGCTCTTGGATTTGGGAGAGGGAGAGGGAAGTTTCTCAGATTTAAGGGCAGAAATGATTTTGGGCAGTGCAGGACCTGCATCTCTGGGTGTATGGTGGGACAGAGCTGAAGTGTGGGGACTCCAGAGTCTGCTTTGACAGTGGAGAATAATATTTCATACACTTGAAGTGTAATTGCACAGTTGTAATTAACCCAGGTAACTCTAGGTGTGGATTTTGCTGTGTCATAAAATCAGAAAAGTGCAACTCTCAGCTGCAGAGGCCTCAGAGCACCTCCTGGAACCATGCATTGGTTGAAAGAATAATTTATTGCACACTCAAA
This sequence comes from Malurus melanocephalus, assembly GCF_030028575.1. Taxonomy (NCBI): domain Eukaryota; kingdom Metazoa; phylum Chordata; class Aves; order Passeriformes; family Maluridae; genus Malurus; species Malurus melanocephalus. Next base: position 202,440 of record NW_026623981.1, on the reverse strand, counting down.
ATGGAGTGATTCTAAATTTTGCTGCTGTTCCTGGAAACCCTGAGGCTGGGTTTTTGTAGCAATATTTCTTTTCCCCCGCTTGGATGTGGCCAGAAATGTCAGTTGTTGTGGCCAAAGCCTCGTCACTGAAATTGCTGTGCTGCTTTCACTCCTGCTTTAATGAGCTTTTAGGATGAAGAGGAAAAAACCCACAAAAATTAAAGCAAAAATGGGAGATTTTCTTTGCCTTGAAGCCAAATGCAGAGGAGAGAGAACCAAACCAAGTTTTTGAGCTCCATCACAACTTCCTTCCCTGGGCTATTTCCTTTTCTAATGCATTTATTTGTTTTACCAAAGCCTCCTTCTCCAAGCTGGTGATTTCCAGGTAATACGAGAGCAGATCTTCATTGCCTTTGCTGCTTAAAAACTGCTGTTCATCCTCCGTGATGTGCAGCAGCTCCTGGGTCAGGGCATCCACTTTGTCCTCCAGTTCTGAGAGGGATTGGGACACCCCAAATTCCCTGGGAGGAAGAGCTGCAGSATCCACTGCTGTCAATCCTCTCTCCTGAGCCCTTGAGGCATCCTGTGAGCCCTGAGCAGTCATTTCTGCTGCAAGAACAGTAGCAGTAGATTAAGTAATCAGATTTTAAAATTTCTATTTATATTTTGTTTGTCCAAGAGGCACCGCTGCAATAGGAGGGGATAAAATATTCCCTTTCTCATCTTTTATATTGTTCAAAACAAGGTGAATCCCTACTGATGCCTGAGGAATAATTATGAAATGTCCAAAATTCACTTTTCCTAGAGAAATTTCTCATAATTAAGGTCTGGAAAAGTGATGTTAATTATGAGCAGCAAATCCTGGTGATTTGGGTGCTGAGTTTTTCTTTTTCATTGGTACAGCCCTTCCTCTGAAAGGAGAGGWGTTTGTGCAGCAAAACTGATCCAAATCAACAGCTGCCCAAAGGACGAGACAGGAACCCTCCAATCACACCCAGATTTGTTTGATGAGAGGGAAAAGAGGCAAAATTTACTTTTCTCCAGCTTTAATCCCAGCCCAGTGGCCACCGAATGACTTCGGAGCTCCTCGTTCACCTCCTGCAGGAGACTGAGGAGAAAAGAGAATTTTCTGTCCTTYGTTTCACCCCCTGTGCAAAGAAGAACAGAAATGTTTTTTCCCCAAACAATCCCTTTCTTCCCGCGGTTTTTGAGCAAACATTTGAATTTTGTAGGCGAGGTGAAACAGAGGCAGGAAAAGGAAGAAAAGGCACCAAAATGATTTAGAGTTTTTACCGTGCAGAGGAGGWGTTGGGTGCTGGGTGGCCCTGGGTGCCATCGGCTGCTCTGCCTCCTTCAGCTCCTTGGTACCTGTGAGAAGAGCAGGAGATGCTTTRGGAGCTGAATTTTCCTGATTTTCTTCAGTTTTTGATGTCTCTGTGTGAGCAGCAGAGACTTTGAAGGTGCTCCTTGAGGAGTAGCCTGCAGAAAAAATGAGAGGGAATGAATTTCCTGCAAGAAATGGATTATTTTCCAAAATTTCCCTTCACTTTGGTGAGGGCTGGCACGAGACATTTGAGTCTCACCCCTGATTTCAGGGCTCATCCACCCTGTGGCAAATTTACACAAATTTCCTCTTTAATTCCAAGGAAATCCTTAAYAAAACAGGACCAAAATCTGATTTTCAGCTGCGAGAGGGAGAAACTTCTGGATTTAAATTTGAAATATTCCAAGAATAAACCAAGGTAAGTGACAATACATTTMTTTTCTCTCTTACCTGGTGTTTCAKMTGAGGAACTGTTTTTTCTGTTTTCCTCCAGCACTCGAACCGCAGATCGGAGCAGTGGGATCAATTTTTGTGGGATGATCTCCCATGGGTCACTTGAGACCCCACTGAGGCCATAAATCTACAATGTGAATATAATATAATATTAAGTTATATAATTATAATTCTATTTTAATATGTTTATATTCTACAGTGTGCATATAATAATCAATGTATAATTACATTTCTATTTCAATATATTTATATTCTACAGTCTACATATAATATATTATGTATCAGTTATAATTGCAAATGATTATAATATAGTTATATATAATTAATTAGTATAAAATTATAGAAATAAATAAGAAAAAATAATAAAACAATACAGTGATTTATATATGATTATTATATAATAATTAATATTATTTCAGAGATGCCTCTGCCAACACAAAGCAACAGCAGCAGCTTCAAATGATGCCAAAACCTCTTCTTTAATGACATTGCAATTAATTGCTTTCCAGCCCATAAAATATTAAATTTCTGCCATACTAAAAGTGACATTTTGCATGAGCATGACTAAGATTTCTAGAGGAGAACCCAATTTATTATTCCAGGTGTGAATTGAATTTTTTTTTCCAGGTGTAAGTGTTGCTGGGCTGAGCTCTACCTGCTCTTCTGCCTTTTTGCAGCCCCCTGTCGCTGTGTTCTCATCTTCCTTCCCCTTTCCTGGGATGCTCTGAGTTTTTATCCAGAGCTTTTTCAGCGAGGATATTTCAGTCATTACCCTGTGGTACAGAATTTTCACCTTAGGTACAAAAGAAAAAAGAAAATTGAAAGTTTCTTTTAGCAATGAAGGGATAATTTGAAGCTGAGGTGCAAAATAAAATGAAAATTGAAAGTCTCTATTAGGAGTGAGGGGATAATTTGGAGCTGCTGAGGTCTACCTGCACAATAAACAGCTTTTCCTGTAAAAAACCCAATCTGGGGTCAGTTTTTGGTGCAAACATCTCAAAACCAGCTCAGTTCAGAGCAGGGAACGATGATTTCTGCCCATTATTTTTCAGTGCAGTGCTTGCTGTGGATCCAGCTCCCTCTGCTGTCCTTTAACCCGCACTTGGAGTCACAGAAGTGCCATAGGTGGGTTCAAGTTTGGGCTGTGAAATGCTCTCCCATCGCTTTCAGCTGAGATATTTATCATAAAATTCAAATATTATACTCATCTATTCATTTATTCATTTCCCCTCAGTTTAACCTGCACATCTCCTGTGTAGAAAATCCATAATTTTTTCATTTTATGGATTAAAAATTGAAGGTGGAAGATGAAGTCACTGTCTAAAAAATACATCAGTTCAAAAAACCCAAAATGTTGTGCCTTAAGGTCATTGCTCTTCCCACTTTTAAAGAAAATGTTGAATAAAATGAGGATATATTTATATTTATTATCTTATAGGCAGATGAAAGTTGAAATAAAGCATCTCCCTGGCAGCTGAAAATTGATGAAATGAGAGGAACAAATTGCAGATTTTAGGTGTTTYTACATGAAAAGCAGCCCTAAATAATGATTTACCTCTTCTTTGAAGTGGCCCARGGTGCTGGTGACAGAGTGGGATTGTCTCAGCAGGAGCTCAAAGAAAACTTTGGTGTTAAAAGCCTCGAGGTCGACGTGTTCTTCAGGCTCCCAAGCCTCTCCTCTCCTCAGGAAATAGCCTGGATCAATATTTATTGATAAATTTGGGGGTTCTGTGTCATTTCAGGTTCATTCTGAACAGAATCCCTGAATTCAGCAGCGCTGAAAGCAGAATTTCGGTTCCATTCTGTGCAAAACCCGCCGGGTTTTTGGGATTTTTGTTGTCTGACCTGTGGCAGCCCCGTGTTGCAGGGAGGGATGGGGTTTCCTGATGGAAAAGACGCTGGGAATTTTGGAGGAATATTGGTCCAGGCTGTGCCTGAGCTGGCGCCTCCGGAACGCGGGGCAGGGGCTGCCCCTGGGTGCCCATCCCAGGCCTTGGCACAGGAGCTGCAAAACACAACAAAATCACAGCAAAAATCACAGCGAAAATCACAGCGAAATCACAGCAAAAATCACAACAAAATTACAGTGAAATTGCAGCAAAAATCACAGCAAAATCACAGCAAAAATCACAACAAAATTACAGTGAAATCGCAGCAAAAATCACAGCACAATCAAACAAAATCACAGCAAAATCACAGCAAAATCCTAAAAATATATTTAACAGGGGGTTGAGTTGCAATTTATCCTGATTTTCAGCTTTGTAGGGGCCGCTTAAGAGAACAGATAAATTGTGGGTTCGCTGCATAAAATCTTACATAATTTTTTTTTTCCTTTTTTTTTTAGAGAACATTGTAGATTTTACTTACAGCCCAAGCCAGGCAGGCAGCCAGCAGCAGGAGGAGCCCGGTGCTCAGCCCAGCCARGGCTGCCCAGTCGGGTTTGAGGAGCAGCTCCCTTTTCCTGGCCATCCCCACCTGCACTGCAAACCTGGGAGTGCTGGGCARAAACGGCCCCTCCTCGTAGCACTGTGCCCCTTCTGGCATCACCCTGATGTACTGCAGGAGCACAAATTTTATTTAGAGTTCAAATTTTATTTGTATATTATTTTATTTTTTCTCTTACGGAGTCAAACCTTGCAGGAATCGCCCCATTTCCCATCCTTCAACATCCAAATCATTAAGAAATGAACATTCAGTTATTGTTATATATATTTTGTCATATAATTATTATTATATATAAATATTATATATATTATTATTGTTCTATAATAAGTATTATATATTTATTATTCTTATTCATCGACACAAACTCATTTATTTCTTTCTGTGCACAATAAAAAGATGYTCAGTGTTGTTTTTACGGCTTCCCGTGCTTTCAAAATTCACCTGGAGCAGGAAAAGCTTTGCCAAGAGGTACATGGAAGAGAAAAATTTATTTTTTTCTGGGTACCAACCATCCTTTTGTGCCGATTGCTGCTCAGCTGGAGCACGAAGGTGCCGGGGGCCTGGAACTGGAAAAGGAACAGCAGGAATTTCTCCGAGKTCTCTCTTAATCCCTCCCTGAGGCTTCGGAAATCTCCCCAGTCAAATTCAGCGTTTGTGTTGTACAGGTTATTTCTAGGAGGGAAAATAATAAAAAAAAATCCTTGTCATTGCCTTTATTTTTTTTTTTTAATTACAATTTTTAGGCTTTTTCTTTTTTTTGGTGTAGGCTCATAATTGAAGCAGACATTGATAAAGGCAGAGTTGTTGTCCATCCCACTGGTAAATTCAGGAGCACAAATGGGAATTCAGGCACTGAAATGCCCACACAACCCCAATATTTCCTCACCCAACTTCATTTTGGGATGCTCCAAGCTCCTCTCCCCCAAATAAATGCAGGAATTAACCCTAAGGAGCAGCAGTTTTTATTTACTGAGGCAAAAATGTTCCTGGGAGCCCTTCTAGGTCAGAAACTGCATCACCAAGACATCAAGAGCAGTAGGGATAGATTAAATTTTGCCAATTTTAATAAATGAATGTTAATTTCTTAATGACTTGAAGGCTGCTTCCTACTCCCCACAATCTCCTCTGCAAAAAATACATTGAATTATGTTTAAAAATGAGAATTTTATTGTTCCTAGTCACATTTCTATGTTGGAAAAAAAGTGAAAATTTTCCTTTTGTTCACTGTAACTGAAATAAAAGCACATGGGATGAATTCCTTGATGTTTTYATTTGTACTCACACGTCATAAACTGGGAAATGCTCCCTGGAGACGATGAACACCAAGGTCACGTTGGCACCGATGCAGRCAATGGGATTGAGGATCCCCATAAATGTGCTCTGGGATGTGGAATTAGGGAAATTCGGGTTTTGTTCCCTGCACCCCTCATGGCCAGGCTGATCTGGAGCAGCAGAAATTCCGTTTTATATTTCTAATTAAGATGTRCATTTGTAAATTTAATTTCCAGAATTAGGTTTTCCATCAAAACAAGAGAAGAGCAGAGAATCCTGGAATGGTTTGGGTTGGAAAGGTCCTTTAAGATCATCTCATTCCACCCCACCAYGGGCAGGGACAGCTCCCACTSTCCCCAAGGAATGTGAGCAGAAAAACCCCAGCAGGAGCACAGGAACAGCACTTAATCTAATTAAAAATTCAATAAAATTAAATTAAATATTTAATTCTGTTATTTTGGGAAGTGATGGATGTTTTCTGAAGGAATTCTATGGTGTTTCCTGCAGGGCAGTACCCGGGACTGTGACAAAACACAATTAAATCATGGAGAATCTGCATTAAATATGAATTTKGGAGCTTTGCATGGGACTCACCTGGAGCTGCTGCTGAAGGAGAACTCTTTTGTTGGAGAGTTGAAGCCTCATTCAGGGTTATGAGGTCATGCAATAGTTGAGGGTCGGGATTATACACCCCTAAAAATCCTTTTTCTGAAGCGGTACAAAAAAAATTGGTCATTCCTAGTTTTCAGGATGAATTTTGCTTTGAATTTTGCTTTTCCTCCTGGAGTATCTGCTCAGCAAAGCCCCCAAGCACAACTTGTAAACTCTAAACCCAAATGGGATCATTCTTAGGCCTTCTTTTTTCATTTTCGGGCAGTTTTAAAATGTTTGGGCCTYACTCAAAGCCTTTAGGGTTTGCCTGATGCAGTCACTGGTTTAACTTGGCTGAARTCACTCAGGGCAAAGCAAATCTTTCCTAATATTGGTTTTAAATTTTATGGCTGTGAAAATTGAGGGTTTTGGTCTGTGGCTTTGATCTGGAATCCTGGGGG